>NW_015170307.1:370364-389552 GCF_001447785.1 Gekko japonicus | reverse complement strand
CCCTACCCTGTTCACTGCTTATTCTGTTCCTATGGCAACATTAATGGTAACTACATTTGTAGTGTTTACACACACCGCTCAAGACTGAACTCCTCCTCTTTCCTCTTAGTTTGTTTCAGCTGATAGGTCAAGATGGGTAGCCGTGCTAGTCTGTCTGTAGCAGTAGAAGAGCAAGAGTCCAGTAGCACCTGAAAGACGAACAAAATTTGTGGCGACTCATGAAAGCTCATGCCCGGCCAGAAATTTGGTTAGTCTTTAAGGTGCTACTTGGACTCTTGCTGTTTTGTTCTGGATGTTAACCTTAAGCTGAGGTAGAAACAGGCGGAGGCCTCAGCAGCCGTTGCTTTGTATGCAGAAGGCACCAGGTTCAATCCCCAGTATCTCCACTTGAAAGTATGAGGTGGTAGGTGATGTGAAAAACCTCATCCTGAGACCCTGGAGCCACTGCCAGCCTGAGTAGACAATACTGACCTTGATGGACCAAAATAAGGCTGCTTCTTGGGTTCAACCATTTCATACTGCAAGGACAGGATACCAATTAGAATGGTCCACCTTCAGAAGTGTGACACCCCAACTGGCGTACAGCTAGGGTAGTTGACCCATACTCACATAACAAGCAGTGACATGCCATTTTGCTTTGCATGGGGGGCCACTCCTCCAAGCAAGCAACTGAAGTGAGCACTCGGGCTTCTCAGTAAGGGGGAAGGTGGATGAGTAGGTTTTATGTCCACCATTGCTTCCCAGATTGCTCTGAAGCAGTGCTTACCAACCTGTAGTTGGGACCCAAAAGTGGGTCGCAAAGCCTTTGAAAGTGGGTCGCAGGCCAGCCCTCCCTAATGGCTGCCCATGCCCTTTACATTGCTCTCTTTCGATTCTTGGAAACCAAGATCTGTCCCTGGAAACAATATCTTCCATGTTATACATTAGCTGGTATCTTTTTCTTCACTGCATATACATGTTGATAAAGTGAAATGTGTGGTCACTACAGTGAATGAGAATCTTAGGGGAAATTAGAGGGAAATTAGAGGGAGCTATGGAGAAGAAAACAATAGGCACTGGAGTGTAACCTTCATATGCAATGCCTGTGTATGTCAGAATGCCATTTGAACATAAGAAGAGCCCTGCTGAATTAGACCAGTGGTCCATCTAGTCCAGCGTTCTCTCACACAGTGGCCAACCAGTTCCTCTGGATGGCCCACAAGAGGGCACAGAGATTGAGGCCTTCCCCTAATGTTGCCTCTTGGCTCTGGGATACACAGGATCAGTGCCTCTGAATGTGGAGGTTCTCCTCAGTTGCCATAGTTAATAGCCGTTGATAGACTTATTCTCCATGAATCTTTCTAATCCTCCTTTAAAGCTGTTTATTCCTGTGGCTATCACTACATCCCCTGGTAGCAAGTTTCACATTTTAATCACTTTCTCACTTGCTTGGGGTTCATAGTGGGGGCAGCTGCAATGTTTGTTGGTTTCTCAAAAACGTCTGGTTAGCTTCTGTAGAAAATGCAATGCTGAACTAGATGGGTACCAAGGTCATAGTTTGCCTAGGGCACCAAGAAACCTTGGGCTAGCCCTGGATGAGTTACCATGCCAAGTAAATTTGGACTTTTGGGTCACCATACTGAAAAGTTTGGGAACCTCTGCTCTGAAGTCATTCTCTGAGGCTCTGGAAGCATCATTTGGGCTCAGCTTGCTCCAAGCGTGTCTGACTGAGTACAGTCTTAGAGGAATTTCAGACAGGCGATATATTCCGGAAGAGGAACGGTTCCCAAACGGTTTCTGGTCTTTCATTTCAGACAGAACCGTTTGAGAACCGGTTCCCTTCTGGAATATATTTGTCATTTCATACACAATCGCTTCTGTCCCGTTTAGGAAACTTGGCTGAAGTGTTTTACCTGTCAACCACTTCCAAGTACTCCTCAGTTTCCTCTCCGGGTTCCGATGCGCTTTTCCCCGCCGTTTTTCACCCGCGCGAGCGATCTCCGGCTTTTTTAAAAAAACGTTTGCTTTATAGCGTTATAGCGCTATAGCGGAATAGCATTATATCAATCTCATTGGAATGCATGGAGTGTTTTGTTATACTGCTATAGCACTATAGTGCTCTAAAGCGAACGTTAAAAAAAAAAGCCGGAGATTGCCCGCACGGGCGAAAAACGGCAGGAGAAAATCGGGAAAAAGCGGTGCAGTCTGAAATGGCAAACCGCTTCAGATCCAGTTCTTTACCGGAAGGGGAAAGCCATGTGTGAAATGGCAGCCCTATACCGGTTCACTTTAAAACGGATCATTGCCGGCTTGAAATCGGGTGAAACTGGGTAATGTGAAATTCCCCTTAGTCTGTCTCCAACTCTCTTTTGTTTGCTGGAACAGCAGGTAGACATGGTGTCTGGTGGGTTTTTTTGTCTCTAGTGAAACACTGGTCTGAAGAGATGCTTACAGAATTGCTTCCTGGACTCCTTCCTTACCCTTCAGAGATTTCTAGTCCCATGGTTTACAAGAGAGCTGCAAAACAGGTTGGGAGATCTTGTTAGTGGAAGATGTGCTGAATCAGAACAATGCTACTATAGAGGCTGCTGGCGGAACTATGAGGTCATGGTGATGGTGACGGAGAAGAAAGCTTTGCAGCTGCTACTGTGTCAACAGAATTTCATGTAGCAAAATTCCTTAGGCTGGTCTGGGGTTTGCTTACACCTGGATCCAAACCACTGGAAATGGTGCGGTGGATCACTGTGATGCTTGAGCTAGCTTCTTTGTTGAAAAAAATTCTCTTATCTTGTCCAACTCTGAGGCTTGTTTTAAAGGAGATCCACTGAGGTACCAGAAGTGCCTTTTGGTCAGTATATCATGGGTAGTTTTGGGTTGTCCTCTATGGCTGATGCAGATAAGGTCCATGGAAGCTGTGAAAGCCACCACCTGCAAAACAGAACTTTGTCCTACCTGTCTAATAAATCTTGTCTGGATAAGATCATGGTTCCATTGCCCAGGACTGTCAATTCATCCCTGGTAAGAATTTTCCTCGACTCTTCAAGGACATGATGTGTGTAAAGTGCCACCAAGTCTTAGCCAACTTATGGCTACCCTGTAGGGTTTTCAAGGCAAGAGACTTACAGAGGTGGTTTGCCATTGCCTGCCCACCATTTCTTGATGGTCTCTCATCTAAATACTGACCAGGGTTGACCCTGGTTAACTTCCAAGATCTGGCAAGATCAGGCTAACCTAGGCCATCCAGGTCAAGGCCAAGGATGCAATAATAAGACTTTTATTTGAAAAGCCTTCCTTGACAAAGGATGTGTACTGGCTTGCAGGCTCTGAGTATCAGGTGCCAGAAGTCAGGTAAAGCAGAGTCTTCAGTCCAAGGTCAGGGGTCCAGAAGCCAGGAAAAGCAGTCATTCAGTCCATGATCAGGGGTCCAGAAGTCAGACACGGCATAGTCAATGGCTTAGTGTCTATTGTACACATTGTGCCCACACCTAACAACCTCTCTTGACTGGTTTTATAGCCCCATGCCTAAGGGTCATGCTTGCAGCCAGCTGCTTAGAAGCAATCCTGCAACTGCTCATCTTTGTTATCAGCAAGCAGCTGGCATTGGGCCAGGAGGTGTGCACTTTACCATCTTGTCTGTAGCTCTGTTCTCAGCCCCTGTCTGTGGTATTCTAAGGGTGTAGGTGACACTGGTTGGCTGGGAATGGCCAACTGAGGTTCACCTGCTGAGTCAGGTCTGGAGGGTATTGGTGGCTCTGCACCAGCTGTTGGCTGTGCATCCTGACAAGCCTGCAGCTCATTTTGCTGCTGGTCAGCTTCTGTTAACTCAAGGTTGGCTACAAGGGGCTCCTCTTCTCCTGAGCAGTCCTCTTCTCCTGAGAAGTCCTTGCTATCCGTGAGCCGTGGCTGACTCATGACAGGATGGTTTGGCCCATTATAAGCATAGGCCAAACTCACTGTTTTTTGGGCAGGGTGACAGAGAATGACCCAGGGTTCCATTTTGTCATTTATGTTGTTTAAAATTCAGTCAGGCCATTAAATGAGAACGTGGAGCTTTGGAGTCAGGTGTCACCAATATGCTGATGACCCCCAACTCTATATGATTGAGGTGGCAGATTGTTGAAATGAAAGAATGGATTGTACCATGTCAGATTACAGCGGCGGATTCTGTTTTCCAAAATGCTTCCTAAAATGGACCATTCTACCACCACAAAATCCGACTACCTCATTGCACTGTGTGTGTATACTAGGTCTGAGCCTATGATATCTCTGCCCTTCCTCTATCCCCCCCCAGATACATACACTATATATATTTTTTAACTTTCAGAACTATATGAAGTTGGTTGCTTGAAAGTTGGAGCAGGGGCAGTCTTTGCAATTCTGGAGTCCTGGGCCAAAGCCAAGAATGGGCCTCTACAGGAATCCTTTATTTCCACCCAACTCACTCTGAACAAGAATAAAGTGCCCAGTTCTCACAATGTACAGTCTGTGTTCTGACTTTGCTCTATTTTGTATCACCCCCCACACTGGACATTGGGGCTCCTCAAAAGCAATTTCCTGAACAATTACCCAGACTGCCCATAACTAAGACCACTCCAACTGTGAATTTAGACTGCCAGTTGTATAGTGTTGAACTAAGAGAGCAAAGTTCAAATTCCCACTCTCTGAGTGACCTTGGGACAATCATTCTCTCTCAGCCTTGGCTGCCTCACAGGATGGTTGTAAGAATAAAATGGAGGGAAGAATACACTGTCCTGAGCAGCTTGGGGGGGGGGAGGGGAGATAAAAATGTGATAGAGTTACGCAATCTGAGCAGAAAGATTAGTACTAAAGCATTTGATGATAACGTGCCAATATCTATATTATTACTTGCTGCATTCAGAAATGTAAGTGCTGAAAGGGCGGGAAGTGAAATCACACCTACATTTCCTGGAACCTGCCACATTTTACTGCAGCCTTTTCCCTCTCTCCCAGTCACTGCTCTTCTAACGGCTCAATGAGAGCCGGGAACTCTCTCTGTGTGTGTGTTAAGTGCTGTCAAATCGCTTCTGACTTATAGCCACCCTATGAAATAAGGATCTCCGAAACATCCTATTGTTAACAGTCTAGCTCAGGTCTTGCAAGCCGAGGGCCGCGGGCGGCTTCCTTGATTGAGTCCATCCGTCTCATGGTGGGTCTTCCTCTTCCCTAGCATTGCTGCCTTTTCCAGGGACAGGAATTGCAGCCATGCAATGGGTGAAGTTTTCCCACTGCAGCAGTCGGAGGAAAGCTGGGATTATTTTATTTTTTTGGCACCTGCTACCCTTAGCTTAGAGGGAACATTGGCTGGGATTATTATTTTTTTTGGCACCTGCTACCCTCCTCCTGTATAGATCTCGACCACTCTAAAGTCCTTTCCTTGATTCACTCTCCTTGCCTTTGATGACTTCCCTCCTTACATTTATTTTTCTTTTCTTCCTCCACCTTTTCCTTCCTAATTATGTTTGCCGTCACTGTCTGGCATGCAGGGGTGCCGTCTTAGTGATTCTAGGGCTCTGGTCAAAAGTCCAGAAAGAGGCCCCAGGATGACTGCATCCCAATCCCTTGCTGGGGACACCCCAAGCCCAAGTGAGTGGTGGGCATGGTGCCAGCTGCTGAGGCGGTAAACAGGCACTGGCAATGCTGAGCTGGTTGCCTGAGCTCCAGAGGAGGGGGGTATGCATGGTGGGGGGAGCCTCCTCTCCCTGTTCGTTCCCTACCGTCAGGGTGGTGGTGGCCCAAGGGCAGTTGGAACACTGCTCAGCCTAGGCCCCAGTTTGGTGCAGTGGTTAGGATCATGGACGCTAATCTGGGAGAACTGGGTTTGATTCCCCAACCCTCCCCACGCAGCTGCTGGTGTGACCTTGGGTCAGCCACAAGTTACTTCAGAGCTGTTCTCTCAAGGGCAGTTCTCCAAAGAGCTCTCTCAGCCCCACCTACTTCAGAGGGTGTCTGTTGTGGGGAGGGAAGGAGACTGTAAGCCGCTCTGAGACTCCTTCGGGTAGTGAAGGGCGGGGTATGAATCCAGTCTCTTCTTCAACTGCCTGAGTGCCTTGTGGCTAAGATCACTCATGAGTTTACCTCACTGTAACCCTGCTGGTTGTGGAGGAGCTGGGGTGAGATTTTGGAAACTGGGTCAGGAGGGCATGAGGGCGTTTGCCTTACACTGAATCGGACCTTTCGTCCATTGAGGTCATTCTTGTCAGCTCAGACTGGCCGTGACTGTCCAGGATCTCGGGAAGAGGCCTTTCACATCACTTACTATCCGGTCCCTGGGGGAGGGGCCGTGATCACTGCGGGGCTCCCTCCCGTCCCTCAGCAAATCCCTCCGGATGGGAGGGGAAGGGTGGCAGGCCAGCTGTCCCTTTCAGAGGCCAGTGTCCAAAATGGAATCTTGTCAGTGCAATTTCAGGGGGTGGTGGTGAGTTTCACCCAGCCCAGGAACAATACTTTGGGGTACTCTGGGGTAGTTTAGAGGTGAGGGTGTCTGTAAATGCCAGTAGAACAGGCTCCCCCTCTGATGCGAGGTATACCAGTGGGGTCACAGAGGGGAGGCCGGGAGAGAAAGGTTCCTGGCCTGCTTCCCTCTCCTTCACTACCAGGAGTGGCCCAGGAGGCTTACTTCCTCTTTTGGGGGCTGTGGATCCAGCAAAAACGGTAAACCCTTCATCAGATGTTAATGTGGGCTTGGGGCTGCCTGAGTGATGGCTGTCGTCATAAAACCGGCAGCAGCGGCTTCCACTTGCCGGGCAGCTCGTCAGTGGGGGATTGCCCCAGAGGGGGGCCCCATCCCAGCAGGGGCCCAGGGCGGCTTCCCCGCTTGCCCCGTGGCTAAGGCTGCCCCCGGGTTGGAGGTTTGAGGCTCCAGGTTTTACCTTCCACAAATGCAGTTTTTTTTTTCAAATCTGGCTAGAAATGAGGAAGCACTGGAGTGGATCAGGTAGAAGCCTGCCGAAATGGGCAACACAGACGTAGGCTGGGGATTCTCTCTCTCTCTCTCTCTCTCTCTCTCTCTCTCTCTCTCTCTCTCTCTCGCTTTAATTCTGTATTGCAGTTCTCTGCCAGGACTCTTCAATTTTCACTCCCCCTCGGTGAATTACTAACAGGAGCAGAGACTGTGAACCTCTTTGCTGGAAATGGAGAGAAAGTGGTTCATTAATTATACGGAAAGCTGTAAAAACACAGTGCAGACATCATGGGGGAGGGTGAAAACCTGGGCAGCACTTCATCTGAGAGGCCCTTGCCGTCGCACTGGGTGCCTTGAAGGCCTTTCTGTCTGCCTGCAAAGTTGCGGAGCCCTGTGTGTGTCTCTGTTTCGTACTCTGAAAATGCAGATTCCGGAGTAGGGTTGCTTGGTTGAGCCTGGCATCTAGCGAAGAGGTTGAGGGCAGGGCAGGGCAGTGGGGGGTGGGCAGTGATGCTGGCAGTGTTGCTACATCACTTCTAGGGTAGCTCTAGGAATCTAGGAACCGCCAGAAAGATCTATGGTTTCCTGGTAGACCGATGGTCTCCATGTAAGGCAGTTTCATGTGCTCAGAGTTAGGGGGTGGGAAAGGCTTAAGGCAGTGAAAAATCTTTAAAGGATCTCTCCTAAACTGTGCAGTGGGAGATAAATATAACAAATAAGTAAAATATCAAGGCTGCTGTATCTGTAATATTTGTTATAGATTAGAAGGCAAGGTCCTGTCATGGGCCAGAGTGGAGAGAAGGTTTGAATGCTGCAGGGATCGCCCATGAACCCATAAAACTGCCTTGTACTGAATCAGACCCTCGTACCATCAAAGTCAGTATTGTCTACCTAGACTGGAAGCAGCTCTCCAGGGTCTCAGGCAGAGGTATTGTAAACAGATCAGCCAATATCATAATGCCCCTATATAAATCAATGGTGCGACCTCATTTGGAATACTGTGTGCAGTTCTGGTCACCACACCTTAAAAAGGATATTATAGCTTTGGGGAAAGTGCAGAAAAGGGCAACTCGAATGATAAAAGGGTTGGAACACTTTCCCTATGAGGAAAGGTTAAAGCGCTTAGGGCTCTTTAGCTTGGAGAAACGACTACTGAGGGGTGACATGATTGAGGTTTATAAGATTATGCATGGGAAAGAGCAGATAGAGAAAGAGGTACTTTTCTCCCTTTCTCGCAATACAAGAACTCGTGGGCACTCCATGAAATTGCTGAGCGGTCGGGTTAGAACGGATAAGAGGAAGTCCTTCTTCACCCAAAGAGTGATTAACACATGGAATTCACTGCCACAGGAAGTGGTGGCGGCTACAAGCATGGACGGCTTCAAAAGGGAATTAGATAAGCATATGGAGCAGAGGTCCATCAGTGGATATTAGCCACAAGGTATAGATAGGGACTCTGGGGCAAGTGATGCTCTGTCTTCTTGGTGCTCAACAGTGGGAGGGCTTCTAGTGTCCTGGCCCCACTGGTGGACCTCCTGATGGCACTGGTATTTCTGGCCACTGTGTGATACAGAGTGTTGGACTGGATGGGCCTTTGGCCTGATCCAACATTGGCATCTCCTATGTTCTTATGTCTTTCATATCACCTGCTGCCAGATCTTTTAACTGGAGGCGCTGGAGGTTGAACCTGGGACCTTCTGCATGACAAGCCGATGCTCTACCATTGAGCCACAGCCCCTCCCTTGGGGGCCAAATTGCATTCCAGTGGCATGTCTGTTGTTTGGATCAGGGTTACCCAGTGCTGGGAGTAATAACTGAGGTTTGTACTCTGGTTATGTCGGAGAAAGTAAAGGAGTGGCAAAATCTGTCACCTTCAATGAATGGTTCTGGTGTTCATGGAGGAGGGGCTTCGATGGCTTTTCTTAGCCGCCTTCTAGCACGCACTTTCTTCATGCTGACCCACAGAAACCCATTTGCGTGTTACCGTGGCCTTGCCTGTGTATCCCTCCCATTCCTCTATGTGATGCTAACATGTGACAGGAAGTTCGGAACGAACAATCCAGTCTATCTGCGAGATGACCATTATTTCCTCTTTTTGACACTGGAAACTCATTGCGATTCCTCCCTGTCTCCCAGCTATCCACTGCAGCCTAAATCCAAATGGTATCGATCTCTCTGTCCACACGGAAGGCATTAACCTGCAGCTTGAAGGCGAGAGGGTGGAATCGTCCTCACTTAAGAAGGAAAACTCGTCGAAGTTGCCCGAGTCGAAAGGAACGCCAAAGAGGCAGCAAGTAGAGCCAGAAGCATCTAAGGTAGGGCATTACATGCTGGTACTTTAGAGGGGCTGCGGTGGCTCAGAGGTTAAAACGCTGAGCTGCAGACTGGAAGGTCTGTAGTTCAGCAGTTCGAGACCCGAGTGCCACGTGACGGAGTTTCTCTGGCCCATCTCCTGCCAACCTAGCAGTTCAAAAGCAAGAAATTGCAAGTAGATAAATAGGTACCACTTTGGTGGGAAGGTAACAGCGTTCCGTGCGCCTTGGTGTTTAGTCATGCCGGGCACATGACCATGGAAACGTCTTCGGACAGCGCTGGCTCTTCAGCTTGGAAACGGAGATGAGCACCGCCCCCTAGAGTCGGATTCGACTGGCTTTCGAGCAAGGGAAACCTTTACCTTTTACCTTACTTTACATTCAGGAGGGGGCTCCTGTTATTCAGTAGTAGAGCACATGCCTGTTTGGGAGGCTAAAATTAATTAGTCTGTGAAGGGAATGGCAGGCAAAGGTTTTTAGGGGACTGAAGGGCTTCTGAGAGATGCTGTGCAGAAAGGGAATTTATGGAGAGGGACCATTGCCAGCAATCCATGCGTAAACCATGCACAGATTTATGCTAATGTACTAAAAAGATTGCACAGGGAACCCCTGTGTGTATTAATTATTTATTGCCAGATTTCACATTAGGCGTTTCCTAAAAAAGGACCCACAACCGCCAGCATTGAACTGCAGAAACGTGTTATCAGTAATGCTATTGTGTATTTTCAGTTATGCAAAGAGGCTTTCTTACAAGCAGGGACCCACGAGAAACTCATGGGGAAATCCTTCACTGGTTCCTGCTTTGCCATCTGGCTTCTGATACCTGCCTCCAGCCACCTTTCTGGCTTATGATACCTGCACCATCTTTTCCTCTCACTGCAACCTCCTCCTCCTCTTCCTCTTTTCCTTCCATACCCTGCTTTTCCTCCCCCTTGCCCTCCCTGCAAACCTCTCTTTCCTTAGTCTTCTCACCAGGGTCATTTCGTAGACAAAGAGGTGCAGGAGCTCATTAGCATAACTCATTAGGATAACTTATTTGCATATGCCACACCCCCTAACATCACCGGAAGTGTGTCAGAAGGCAATACCCACCGCTCAGGCTCCACTGGACTATTTTGGATTGCTAGCTATTGGGGGAGGGGGAACGTGCAGATCTGCCCTCACAGAGGAGGGAGAGCTTGTACCTGAATAAAACAATAAAAGCAGCAATCAGAGTGGATTTACCTTGACAATGTTGCTCAGTTTAAGCATCTGCAGATGGGGCCGTGTTGCAACTTAGACATATCGATGCTGTCTCTTTGTTGATCTCTTCTTCTGATATGGTTGGTTCTTTAGTGGAGAGCCAGTTTGGTGTAGTGGTTATGTGTACGGACTCTAATCTGGGAGAACTGGGTTTGATTCCCCACTCCTCCACTTGCACCTGCTGATGTGACCTTGGGTCAGTCACAAGCCCTGGCACAGCTGTCCTTGAAAAAGAGCAGTTTGTGTCAGAGTTCTCTCAGCCCCACCCACCTCACAGGGTGTCTGTTGTGGGGAGGGGAAGGGAAAGGAGTTTGTAAGCCGCTCTGAGACTCCAAGTGAAGGGCGGGGTATAAATCTTCTTCTTAGTTATAAAAAGTCGTCGACCCCTGGGCTTGCATAAAATCTGGGGAAAAGCTGCTGTCAGTAACAATAATCCGTAAGACTGGTGGCCTAACTCACTTACCCTGCATACACGTAAAAAACAATTTGTGAACAGTGCACCGATGATTTTTCTTTGTAGGCCTGCTGAGCAATTCTTTTGTTGCACTGAACATGCGACTTGAAACCGCACAGTTATCCCGGTGCTATTCTATGGTTTTATTGTTATTTTTAAGTTTTATTTAATTTTGTCATCATACTACAAAACTTAACAAGGCTACATCCATTTTACAGTCATTAAGTTCCATGGTTCTATATTTAAAGTGGAAACACAGTGGTTTAAAGTGGGACAAGAATAGTGGGTAAATCCCTCCCATCAGGAGTCATGTCTGATCCTGAGACAGTTTGTTTCTTGGGTGGTGGGACTTGAATGTACTAATAGCCACACCCATTGGCCAGCTGTATTGGAGAGCGGGAAGAGGGCAGACACTCTCTCTTCCCTTTCTCTCCCGTGAGCAAACCTCCACTCAGGGGTCGTTTCGTAGAAAAAGAGCTAGGGGAACTCATTAGCATAACTCATTAGCATATGCCACACCCCCTGACATCACCAGAAGTGTGTCATAAGGCCACACCCCCTGACATCACCGGAAGTGTGTCATAAGGCCACACGCCCTGCCCCCAATGGTCCCGGCCCCCGCCGGCCTTGCAGCTCCACTGCCGAGCCCCATGAGGGGCCCGGCGGTGAACCTGCAAGGCCGGCGGGAGTGCAAAGAAGCCCCACGAAGGCCCTCCCTGGCCCCAGGTAGGCAGGGGTGGGGAGAGGCAGGGAGGAAGCAACTTACCCTCCCTCTTCTCCTGCCTCCTCCTGGCTGAATGAGGGCCGGAAGTAGGGCGGCCGGAAGCAGCGGGCGGGGCTTCATTATGTGCCCCCCGTACCTCACCCGGGAGAACTGCGATTCCCCGCGATCCCCCCCGAAATGACCTCTGATGATGGAAGACAGGAGGGCCTGGCATGATGTGGTCCTTGGGGTCGTGAAGAGTCAGACTTGACTGTGTGACTGAACAACAGTAAAGTTTTAATTTTAATTGCCTGTAAAATTGTTTGGCAGCCTTCTTTTACTCTCCCTTTATACTGCCTTGCTTACTGGATACTATCTGCAGTTTGGTGTTCTAGGATGTGGAATATATACCCAATCTTGTCAGCTCTTAGAAGCTAAGGGGGGTCAGTACTTGGATGGGAAAGTTCCGTGCGCCTTGGTGTTTAGTCATGCCGGCCACATGACCACGGAAACGTCTTCGGACAGCGCTGGCTCTTCGGCTTTGAAACGGAGATGAGCTCCGCAACCCTAGAGTCGGATTCGACTGGCTTGCGAGCAAGGGAACCTTTACCTTTACCTTTAGAGTTGGAAGGGGCCATGCAGACTATCTAGTCCAACCCCCTGCCCAATGCAGGAGCAGCCTAAAGCAGCTCTGACAAATACTCATCCAGCCTCTTCTTGAAAGCTGTCAGCAAAGGGGAGCGTACCTACCACCTCCCTAGGCAGCTGATTCCACCTTTGGACCACTCTGACCATGAAAAAGTTTTCCCTAATATCCAGCCGATACCTTTCTACATGTCATTTAAAATTGTTGCTTTGTGTCCTATCCTCTGCTGCCAACTGGAACAGCTCCTCGCCCTCCTCCAAATGACAGCCTTTCAGATATTTAAAGAGAGCAATCATGTCCCCCCTCAATCGCCTCTTCTCCAGACTAAACATTCCCAGGGCCCTTAGCCTTTCCTCGTAGGGCTCAGTCTCCAGACCCCTGATCCTCCTCATCACTCTCTTCTGCACCCTCTCGATTTTGCCCACATCCTTTTTGGAGTGAGGCCTCCAGAACTGCACACAGTACTCCAGGTGCAGCACTGCACACAATGCTCCAGGTGTGGCATAAGCTACCCTGATCCCACTTGTGGGATAGGGTGGGGTATAAATTTAATAAATAAAATTCATCATCATCATCATCATCATCATCATCATCATCATCATCATCATCATCATCATCAATCTTGGGAATAAATTTTCCCAGAATTGAAAATGGCTTCCGGGGGGAGGAGAGGACAGGTAAAATCCTGGATCATTGGTGCTTTTGGCTGGTGTTTCGTGGGATTGAAGCTGTTAGTTCTTCCTTTGAAACCGAAGTCTGTGCATTCATGCAGGTTGTATGCGTGTTCATTGTAATGTGTGCACAGGCCTTTGGGCAGCATCCCATGTTCATTAGAGGCTCCTGAAGTGTTTGCCGTCCTGTGGAAGATCTTGGTTTCTCAAAAACCCAGTATATAGAATTTTTTTTTGTATGTAAAGCTTTAAACTGTGTGTGTGACAGACAGAGAAAAAAGTGCTCCATGTCTGAGGCATCGAACGCATTTGTTATGAGGGCTGGATCTGACATAGATGTCATTTTTGTTGGCCCGGGCCATGTTTGCCATAAAATGTAATGCCAGGTACTGGAGGTATAAACTTTATAAAGGACACAGACAAAACCAATTAACAATATTTTTTTAAACTCAAAATACAAACAAAAGCATTTGGTTTCTAGGAGTTAAACCAAATGATTTACTGGGGAACCCGCAAAATCCCCCATAAATGTATTTAATCATATACAAGACAAGTTTTCCCCCCAAGGGATACCATAAAAGGGGAAGTACCTTACATTTCCATACATACCAGTTGCTTGTGGGCTGGGTAAGAGCCCTGGCCCCCTGGCCTTATGTTTGACACCCCTGCTCTACATATCCGGTTAAAAAGTGTTCAGATATCCATCCTGCTGGCGTGGACGTAAAATGACAGACTGACTTAAGGAAAACAGAGCTCCATTTGGAAAAGCATCTGGCGACTTGCAGCTTGAATTTCGTATGCATAAATATTTGAGTGTTTTCCCTGCATTTTTAGTAATATTAGTTGTTTACGAGTGAATAAATGCCTTATGCTGTTGTTTAACATCAGTTTGTGTGCATCTTGAACAAGGTTTCTCCAGGTTTTGAATCTGTGCCGTTCAAGCCTCCCACTTTCCCAGCCACTTGGTCCTCCGTGCCAGCCTCAAAGGGGAGGGCATGGCTGATGGAACAGAGACAATTCTGTACACTCAACAGACTACTCAAGTGTGCTTTTCAATGTGTAAGAACCACAGGTCCTCTTATAGCCCTTTCCCCCTTGCAATTAATTCAGGATTGCTCCCATCCCAGTTATTTTATTTAGGGTGCCATCGGCATTACTCGGATAGATCAGAGCAGGAATTATAGTGACATTGCAGATACCTTCAGGTGAGTAGCCGTGTTGGTCTAATGCAACAGAACAAAGTTTCAGTCCAGCGGCCGCTTTAAGACCAACAAAGTTTAATTCTGGGTATAAGCTTTTTTGGCATGCATACTTCATCAGATACTTTTACGTATTCTTCAGATTCTTCAGGCATCTGAACAAGTGTGCACGCACATGAAAGTTTATACCCAGAATTAAACTTTGTTGGTCACGGGACTCAAGACTTTGTTCTGTTGCAGATATCTGTATATCTATGTGGTGGTGGAAAGCGCCATCAAGTTGCAGCTGACTTACAGCGACTCCTCATGGGGTTTCCAAGGCAAGAAATGAACAGAGGTTTGCCATTGCCTGCCTTTGTATAGTGACCTTGGTCTTCCTTGGTGGTCTTGCATCCAAGTACTAATGAGGGCCGACCTATGGGTTAGATTTAAAAAACTCTTCTAGTGGTGGATAAGGCAGGTCGAGGTCGCCAGAATAACTATGCTGACGTTCGTGGTACCAGCATGAGCAAAAAGGGAGCGATGGCGCAGGCAGTAAAACGCCTGCTTTAACAACACTTGAGCAGCCACTATGGCTGTTCGAGACCCACTGCGGCCGGGGTGAGCTCTCGACCCTAGTCCTAGCTCCCGCCCACCCAGCGGCTCAAAAGCAGAAAGTAATTATAATGCGAGTAGATAAATGGGTACCTACCCTTAGAAGGGTAGGGGGCATCCTCCTCTAGCAAGGTGTGTGGAGGAGGCGACAGCAACAGTGATGGCGGCAGCGGCGGCAGCAGGACACCGGCTGCAGTGGAGTACCAGCGGTGGAGGCAGCGTGGCGTGGCGACGCGGCGGCAGCATTCAGCAGCAGCAGGTCCAGAGGAGTGATCCCTGGTGGCCAGCGGCAGGAACATCAGGTGGCTGTCAGCAGAGGTGAAGATGCATGATGACGTCATCTACAAGCGCGGTGGAGCCTGAGGGATGCAGCCGAGGCCGGAGGAGGATCGTGTGCCGGCTTGCCAGAGCGCCAGAAGGAACATCAAGCCAATGGACTGCCGGGAATTGAGCCAAGCCGAACCGAAGAAACACCAGCCTCCACCTGGGTGTCGGTAGGCTGTCCCATCCCCAGTACAATGTGGCCTAAAGTTAGGGTGTAATGTGCTTGGCACCTCCCCATGTAAACCGCACAGAGACCCCCAAGGGGGTTAGGGCGGTATATGAAATTGAAGGTAATAAATAATAATAAATAATAATAAAATCCTTTTGGGGCAGTGGCTGTAATAAGGAGGGGAATTAGGTGAGGTTGAGTGAAACAGCTGGGTAGATCCAAGCTTGTATCTATAATCTGAGCACCAACAGAAGAGTAAACTGGCATTCAAAATGGTTGGAGGCTTTTGTGTCTCACAGCTTCTGAATAACACTGGGCAAAATGCAGCCAGAATTGAAACAAAAGTGAGATTTATACATTCGGAAATAAGCTTAGGCATATAAGGCACTGAAATAAAACAGAGATACAGTTTTAATAGGTTTCCTAACGAAGACGGTGAAAGCTATGCAGGACAGGTGTCTGGACCAAGGGCGGTCCCTCTCCCGCTCTCAGGTGCTGAACTCACAGCCAAAGTTCTGATCCTTACAACAGGATGCTTAGTATTGAAGAGTCCCAAGACATTATGTCAAGGTTTCTGAAGAGCGAAGTTCCACCTCCTAGATGTGTTGAGAATTTCTGTATGGAAAACAAAATTTGCACAAGGAACTTGTTCATTTTTGTTCGAATGATTGTCAACAATTAGGAATGCTGGCCTCCAGGTGGGACCTGGAGGTCCCCTGGAATTACAGCTCCTCTCCAGACTACAGAGATCAGTTCCCCTGGAGAAAACGGCTGCTTTAGAGGTGGACTCTATAGCACTGTACCCCACTGAGCTCTCTTCCCTCCCCAAACCCTTTCCTCCCCAGGCTCCACCCCCCAAATCTCCAGGAATCTTCCAACTCAGTGTTGGCAACCCTACCGATAATACTGCATGATGTTGGGTCTGCTGGCATGTCAGACAATCAGTAGGCTAACTCAGACTTGTTTTTCACATTTGGAGTGCAGTTGGACCGGCGGTTTTTCATGTGGCCCATGGCAGAACCTGGATTGCATCTTGGTTTCTGGTCTTGGATTTACAGTCTTATAAGTCCTCTTTCTTTAATGAGATGGAGATTCCTTTTTAATTTATGACAAAATGCAGTACCATATGATGAACGGACTCCTGTGATTCTCTCCAGCTCTTCTAATTAAGTCCCTTCTAGGTCTAATATTGCCATTCGTTACCCCTGGGATTCATCAAAATATTGCCATGGCGGGGCAGGGGAACATGCTAGAGGAATATTTCCTTTTTCTTCTTACATATCTAATTGGTCTGAGTTTGAGGACTGGCGATTTTCAGTTAAGGTTCACGAGCATGTGTCGTTGTTTCTAGTTTACGTTTTGTTTTTGTGTTGTAAATTGAATTTTTAAAAAAAAAAAAAAAGAGAGAGAATGTGTTCTGGGTCAAATGGGCACAGTTAACCCTGAAGGGGCAGAGGACTCTTCAGAAGCCAGTTACAGAAAGCCTGCTAGAGGAAGCTACTCATGTTCACAGCCTGAAAGTAGTGTCCCAGCGGTATAGCCCCATAGTTCAGTACCAGAGAGCATCCCACCATCCACCTTGCCCCCACCGTCTCCAGAACCATTGGAGCCCAGACAAAGGAGGGTTTGACATGAGATGTTGGAAAGATGGTGGAGTGCATGATTAGCAGCCCAGTGACTCCTGGGTGCAGACAGTGAGGATGGGTGTGCACGTTGCCTGCATGATGCAATCCAGCTGCAAGAAGAGTGTCTCTGTTATAAAGGGCAGGGGGGTGGGGAGAGTGGCTGTGGACATAATACATTATGACGGACCCCTGCTGCTTCTTTTCTGTGAGGCAGATTTCCCCACCAAAACACTGTTCCCCATTCTTTCTGAGCAGCCTCTTAGTAGCTTGTTTCTATTATAGAATTATAACTTTCTGCATGTCCCACCTTGTGGTAGAGAAGTTACTTGGCTTTTGCCCAGGCCAGAGATTTATTGTAACCCAGCAGTAGCCCTCTTATAAATCCCTTTGGAAATGACACTTGACACGGAGTAAAGTTAAAACAAAAAGGTTGATTTTATTGAACAGGCATAGTTGAACCAGCAATAGGGCAGGGGATGAGAAGTTGAGGTAACTCTTGTTGATGATACAAATTAGAATATTTTGACGGCTTCCGGTTTATGGCGACACGCAGGCAGACGCATCTCCCGAACGTCCCGGGGATGCAATCTGCACACCAGCATGTAGGAGGGGGGGTGACAGGTCGCGAACCCCCCCCCCCCCGGAGCCTTGGTAAAAGGCTCCTAGCCAGGGGGCTTTTGAGAGGCGACCTCTTTGCCGGTGCGATGCCGGAGAATTAAAGTGCTCCTCTGCCCCGAAGGTCCTGCTGCTGAGTGTCCACATGGAATTAGTGCTGCTGACCGGGACAAGCAACGGAGATCGGGCGAGAAAAAACGATGCCGAGTGTGGCCGGCTGGCCAGCCACAAACTGTGAGTCGGGTTGAAGCGAGCATGAAGATTTAAAAAGAAAGCTGCCCCCCTTAATGAGCGACGAAAAGTGAGCGGGGGAGGGGCCCCTCCCAAACGCATAAACGAAGACCAGAGAAATAAAGAGGGGGGAGCGGAAAAATAAGCGTCTAAATCTGTTTTAAGAGACTTACCAGAGCGCAGATAAGCGTATGGGTGAATATCAGAGACTTTAGCAACTCTTAGAAAAGTAAATAATCCAAAAAGATGGCAGGGAAGAAACCAGATAAAGTCAAACTGATGAAAGCGAAACTAGTGGGCAGTCCTCGAACGGAAGAGACCACTGAGCTTTCTAAACTCTGGATGAGATGACTAATATTAAGCAACAGTTGTCAACAATTGGGCAGAGTTTGGCTTCACAGCAGCTACAATTGACTAAATCTTTAAATGCAATGAAGCAAATGGCAGAGAAGGTGAAGGAAATGGACGCCAATACTAAAAAAAGTCAAGAAAAAGGTGCAAAGGGTCCGGTTGATGGCAGCACGCTAGACAGTCACATCTCCCGGTCCCGGGAATGTGGTCTGTGCATGGCGGGAAGGAGGGGGAGCGCTGGCCCGTTACCC
Source organism: Gekko japonicus (assembly GCF_001447785.1). Taxonomy (NCBI): domain Eukaryota; kingdom Metazoa; phylum Chordata; class Lepidosauria; order Squamata; family Gekkonidae; genus Gekko; species Gekko japonicus. The sequence continues at coordinate 371,264 of NW_015170307.1, read as the reverse complement.
CCCCAGGGAGCCTGGCAGAAGGCTCCTAGCCAGGGGACTTATGAGGAGTCGCCTCTTCGCCTACGTGTTGTGGGTGAATTGAGGTGCTCCTCCGTCCCAATGGTCCTTCCTGCGCCATGCCCGAATGGGACCTAGTGATGCTGACCGGAGCAAGTGTAGGAGATCGAGCGGATGAAATGAAGTAAAGCGGGGTCGGAAGACCAGATATGAACGTGAGTCTGACTGAGCGAAACGACAGTTAAAGAGAAAAAGAAAGCTCCCTACCCCATATGGAAAATGGAGAGAGAAGTGGGAGGGGAAGGGACGCCTCCTAACCACATTAACTTTTGAGTGAATCGAGGGGGAGGAGCGGAAGAGAAGGCATGCATAACTGTTAAGAAATACTTACCAAGGCGAGTTCAGGCGTTTGAGCGCATATTCAGAGACTTTCAAAATATTTTCCAAAGTAAACAACTGAGAAAGATGGTGGGGAAGAGGATGGAAAAAGAGAAACTGAGAGCCCTAAACCGGAAGGAGCCAACAAGCTAGCAAAGACTTTGGCAGAATCCATGCGCCCTCTACTGGACCAAATGAGTAACCTCAAGGATCAGATGTTGAAAATGACTCAGTGCATCACCACACAGCAGACACAGAAAACCGAGACCTTGAAAATGATGAATGAAATGGCTGAAAAGGTGAAAGAAGTGGACGCCACTGCACAAAAGGTGAAAAAGAAAGTTCAAAAGCTGACACAGATAACCGAGACACTTAAAATGATGAATGAAATGGCTGAAAAGGTGAAAGAAGTGGACGCCACTGCACAAAAGGTGAAAAAGAAAGTTCAAAAGCTGGAAAAGAAGCAAGTTTCTACGGAAGATCAACTGCTACAATTACAAATGGAAAAGGCTAATATGATCCTTC
>NW_015170307.1:363567-370192 GCF_001447785.1 Gekko japonicus | reverse complement strand
TTAAAAGACATTCCATTTGAAATAAGACAAAGGAGAAAGAAATATAAAGAATTAATTCTTTTTCTACAGACAAATGCAATTGGATATAGATGGTTAACTCCAGAAGACGTATCCTTCAAAATTAAGAATAAAAAATGTTGAATTTAAGATCTGAAAAAGATAATGTTAAACTTGACTCAGTTGATAGTAAGACTAACGAGATTAAGACTAAATGTATGGTTAAGATGGTTTTTAGTCAGTAGTGGGTATCTTTCTTTATTCTATAAATGTAGTTCACCCTCCCTTTTTTCTGTTGTAGTTTTGTAGTGTTATAAAAAATGCAATAAAAAATCCCCTCCGGGGGCTTAAAAAAAAAAGAAAAGAAAAAGGTACAAAAGCTGGAAATGAAACAAGCTACGGAAGAGTCACAACTTTTACAGCTGCAAATGGAGAAAGCAAATTTGGTCCTACGGTTCCAAGGGGTCCCGGAATCTAAAGGAGAGAATCTGAAGCAACTGTTGAGTGATGCAATAGCCCCATTGACAGATTTGACAGCGGAATATCTATACAGTGAGATGGATGTGGTCTACAGGTCCTATTCATCGTACATCAAGAAAAATTATCTGCCTGGGGAAATAGTGGTCAGGTTCTTGAAAAGACATGTGAGAGATGCTATTTTGAAAGCAAATTCGGGAACACCCTTGAAAATTGGGGGCAATAATATCAGGATTTTAAAAAGACAGAAGAGAAAGAACTATAAGACAGAAGAGAAAGAACTATAAAGAATTAATCCTTTTCTTACAAACAAATGGCATCAGTTACAGGTGGTTAACCTCAGAAGGCGTCATTTTCAAGCTCCATGATAAAAAAGAAAAGATTAACTCTGTTCCTAAAGCACATGAGTTTCTGAGAACACAGCTGGTGGAACCAGCAGAGGACAAGAAGGAAGAAGAAGAAAGCAAATCGGATGGCGAGTTAGGCTTGGTGTCTTCTGATGAGGACTCTCTCTCTGAAAAGGGGGTGGCTGCCCCCAAAAGTCCATATAAATTGAGGATAAGAAAAGATATGAGAAAATAAAGGCTGAAGGACTCTGAATTGTGCCTGAAAATTTAGTAATAATTTTGGGATTCTCTGAGGGTTTCATTTAACAGATAAATGGATGGTTAAAAGATAAATAACTTAGCATAACCGACTATGTTCAATGTATTACTAGCATTTTAGATTAATATTGAGATAAGCTGATGTATTGATCTCCCACTCTTGGGGTTTTAGTTATTAGTGGGTTTCTTTTCTTTCTTCTTAGATGTAGTTTCCCTTCCTATATTTTCAGTTATAGTTTTGTGTAAAAACCCCCCAATAAAAAACTCTCCTTAGGGGGCTGCAAAAAAAGAAGAATATTTTGAACAGGCAACAAAGTATAACTGAAGCATATATTCTTAGAGACTCAGTTCTTGTGAGAGGTTTGTTTGTCTTGGAGATTTCTTTCAGCAACAATGTGTCTTAATAAAGTTTCATAAAATTATTTTAGTTTTCTGGAAGTTAGTACTTTCTTCCTGTATTCGAATACTTCCCTTGTGGGGTTATAACTTTCCATTTTTTACTCTTAAGGAGTCAACCCGGGGGTTCCTTCTGAGTTGAAACCTCTGAACAACTGGGTAAGAAATATCCTCCTCTTTTTAGGAGCGATAATCCTTTGCTCTTTGGCTAGACTGGCAGTTTCCAACTTCCTGTCCAGTCCCTTCTGTCAAACGTAAACCCCAGTTCTGGAGACTGTGACTAAATGGAACTCAGCTAGGGCTGACACTTAGACTTTAAGTTCTAATTTTTGAACTTCTCCTCAGTTGTGTTGGTACACAGTAAAGGCAAGGAGTTGTGTCCAATGCTCCCTCTAAGCTGTGGAATCTTGTGAACAAAAATTCTACTTCGTGAGCTACTGGCATTAAAGTTGTGAGCGAGCGGTTTGGCTGCTGCATAAATTAGTTTGCTCTGGAGCCATCCTTCCTGAGCTAAGACAAAAATGTGTGAGCCAGTGGCAAAAAACCCTGTAAGCTCAGCTTAGAGGGAACACTGGTTGTGTCCCTTCACTTCTCAAATGACTTGTCTGTTTCCCTCAGACCAACACACACACTCCTCCTGACTCCTCCTGACTATTAATAGATAGGAACTCTCAGTCTGGGGCAAGTGATGCTCTGTATTCTTGGTGCTGGGGGGGGGGGCAACAGGGAAGGCTTCTAGTGTCCTGGCCTTACTGATGGACTTCCTGATGGCACCTGGTATTTTTGGCCACTGTGTGACAGAGTGTTGGACTGGATGGGCCATTGGCCTGATCCAACATTGGCTTCTCTTATGTTCTTATGACTGGCAACTGCCAAGTCAAAATCCAAACAATGACTGACCCCTCTGACAAGACTTTGTAAAACTTTCCTCAGCTGGTGCTGACCAATCAGAGAGCAGGGGGTGCATGGCAGCCAATCAAAGTGCTTTACAGTGAGGCATTAACCCCTAATCTCCCGGCTCTCTGCTTTTGATGCACTAAGCATCCTGGTTTTGGAGGTCAGTTTGTCACACACGTCACTTTACTCCCGACCTAGCCGCCACCGACCCTGACTCATGACTGTGAACCTCGGTCCGACTCTGATTTCTGGATTTGCCCATGAACCTATTGCTGCTGCCGCCAAATTACCTGCACCACGTTCAATGTGGGAGCTAGACTCTGGCCACGCTATGCCAGCTGTGCCCATGCCTCATCTCGCTCATGCTCCAACCTGGCTGGCCTGCCATGTACCTAGCGTGTTCAGGGACGGCATTTTAAATTGACAGGACACCACACTTGATTGCAGTGTTGACTTGTGTGGAAACTAAATCCCCTCACTGTTGTTCATACTTTTTTTCATTCTTTCTCTCTCCCCATCCTCCATTTGTTGTTGTTGTTCAGTCGCACAGTCGAGTCCGACTCTTCACGACCCCATGGACTAGATCCCGCCAGGCCCTCCTGTCTTCCGCTGTCCTCTGAAGTTTGCTCAACTTCATGTTCGTTGCATCTGTGACACTGTCTAACCATCTCATCCTTTGCCGTCCCCGTCTTCTTTGACCTTCAATCTTTCCCAGCATCAGGGTCTTCTCCAGTGAGTGCTCCCTTCTCATTGGGTGGCCAAAGTATTTGAGCTTCAGTTTCATTATCTGGCCTTCCAGGGAACAGTCAGGGTTGATTTCTTTTAGGATTGACTGATTTGATCTTCTTGCAGTCCAAGGGACTCTCAAGAGTCTTCTCCAGCACCATAGTTCAAAAGAATCTATTCTTCAGCGCTCGGCCTTCCTTATAGTCCAACTCTCGCAGCCATACATGACTACTGGGAATACCCTCCATTACCCCACATATTCTTCTTGAGTGGGATTGGTGTCTTCTATGGCTTAATTCTCTCTTGAGAAATTCTATTGCATCTTTTTTCTAAGATCTAAAATGTTTGTTCAGAAAGTTTCTGCTTTCCTGCTTTGGACCCTTTCTGTGTCAGATAAAAGAAATGGAAGGAGTCCATGTAAACAGAAGGTACCTTGTGGGGGCAGGATATCCTGTTCTGACAGAACGTCTTAGCTTCTGTATACAGAGCTCCCTGCTTGAGCTGCTTTCTCGTACGACTGCACAGGTTTGTTTATTGAAAGAAAATGTGTCTTAAGCACAAAGCGTTCAGCGTGATTTTACAGATGAGTTACTGTTCAGAAAATAAATTCAAATCACGTTAAAACAGCCAGTGATAAACTGCTGACAGTGGTTCGCGACATGTAAATAGTAACAGTTTCACAGTACAAAAACATAATTGAGCACAGGGGTAAGGTGGTTTGGATATCGTGAAAGACTAACTGTAAGCTCTAACCAAAAATAAAATAAAATTGATGTGTGCTGTACTCGAAAGGAAGATGACCCTGAATGTAAGATGACCCACTTAAAAAGTGCTGTACATGAAAATGTGTTTGTTAATGTACATTATTGTAATTATATGCAAATGTAAATAGACTCCCTCTTTTTTTGATGGCATACCTGGGAAACCCCAGTTTTACATTTGAGTAAATGCTGTATTTGTAGGGTTGCCAAACTCCAGGTGGCACCTGGAGATCTCCTGCTATTACATTTGATCTCCAGATAACCAAGATCAATTCCCCTGGAGAAAATGGCCGCTTTGGAGGGTGGCGTCTGTGGCATTATACCCTGCTGAGGTCCCTCCCCTCCCCGAAACCCCACCATCCCTGGGCTCCAACCCTAAAATCCCCAGGTATTTTCCGACCCTGAGCTGGCAATCCTATGCATTTACCTACCCAGTGTGCAAGCTATTTAGTATGGTGGTCGTTATTTATTTATTCAGTATTTATTGAAAGATTTGTATGCCCCCCCCCTCCAGACCTGCTTGAGGTAGCTTAGAATTAAAACAGTAGAAAAACCATAGCACTAAAAACAAAAGCAATCAAAATACTCAACTAAAAACAAGCCAGGGTATAAAAGCACATGAAAACAGAGCAGTCTAAAATGATATTGGTAAACCAATCTTCAGTTCCATTAAAACTGACAAAAACAATGAAAACTCTTAGTTAAAAGCCTGAGTAAAGGGAAATGTTTGTCCTGGCATCTAAAGAGAGTAAAGCCTTCTAAAGGCAAGGGGAGAACACTATAAAAGCCCCGTTTCCGGTCTCCACATGCCTTGCATCTTAAGGCAGGGGCACAGAGAGCAGGATTTGAGAAGAGGATCTCAGCTGGTGGGTAGGACATTATAAGAGGAGGTGGTCCTCTGAGTACCCCAGCCCCAAGCCATGTAGGGCCTTGTAGGTAAGAACCAGCACTTTGAATTGTGCCTGGAGCCAGATGGGTAGCCAAGGTAGATCTATCAACATGGGGGTGATAGGATCTCTTTATCCAGCATTGACAGTAGCCTGGTTGCTGCATTCTGTACCCATCGAAGTTTCTAAAAGGTCTTCAAAGGCATCTCCATGTAGAGTACATTACAGTAAGCTAACCTGGATGTGATCAGAGTATGGAACACCATGACCAAAGCACACTTTTCAAGGAAGGAACGTACGGTGATCAGAGTATGGAACACCATGACCAAATCACACTTTTCAAGGAAGGAACGTAACTGGTGTACCAGCTGAAGCATGTGCCGTAGAGGAGACTTGAGCCTCCAACCTTGCAAGCTATGAACCTGCTCCTTTAGGGGGACTGCAGCCCCTTACAGGACAGGCTGGTTACTCAGCCCTTGAGTGGCTTTGCCATTGACCCACCCATGCCTCATTCTTGTCTGAAATAAGCTTCAGTCTTTTGGCCCTCATCCTTCCTGTTAACTTCTCCAGGCATCTGTTCAGGACTCCCACTTACCCACCTGGCTCAGCCGTTAAGGAGAAATGGAGCTGGCCTCTTCCTCCAGATCCCCAGACATCCTCTCCCAGTGCTTTCATATAGAAGTTTACTAGCACGTAGGTTCCCGTGGGACCCCACAACATAAATGGGATAGGGCTAAGCTGCGGTCCTATGGTACCACCTGCTGGAGTTGGTCGGCCAAGTGAAAGCAGAACCACCGAAGCATGGTGTCCCGAGGGACGCACTCCCCATGTCACTCTCCCAGTGAAGGGTCATGGTTATCATTGTTTCAGTACTGGTAAGGTAAAGGTTTCCCTTGCTCGAAAGCCAGTCGAATCTGAGTCTAGGGCTGCGGTGCTCATCTCTGTTTCCAAGCCAAAGAACCAGTGCTGTCCAAAGACATTTCTGTGATCATGTGGCTGGCATGACTAGACGCTGAGGCGCACAGAATGCTGTTACCTTCCCACCGAAGCGGTACCTATTTATCTACTTGCAATTTCTTGCTTTCGAACTGCTAGGTTGACAGGAGCTGGAACCAGAGACGGGAGCTCACTCCATCATGCGGCAACCCGGGTCTCGAACTGCTGAACTACTGACCTTCCAGCCTGCAGTTCAGCGTCTTAACCACTTGAGCCACCACAGCTCCTTACAGTACTGGACAAGGTTCAAATTCCCACTCTATCATAAAAGTCCCACATGAGTGACTCATTCACTTCCAAGTATATAACTTTAGTAAATATAACTTGCATTCTCTTGACTGGGGGGGGGACCTCCCCAAAGAATGTTCAGGCAATGGGGAAACCTCCTTTCTTCAAGGCTGTTCAGCTGTGTGAAGCAGCAATGGTATAGGCCAACATTTGGCTCATGTCTTGATAGGGATGATTTGCATACTGTTGGAGATTGTAGTATTGTAGTCATTCACACCGTTAATTTTCCCATTGGGATGGAAAAATCCAGAAGAATGATTGCAGTAGTGTAGTTTCCAACACTATGGATATACCACTAGAACTGTTGTGTCCTGCTCTTTGTTATGAACTTAATTATCCCCTAATTGACCTGGACGTGCTAAAATATCTTCAGATTTTTCTCAGAATCAGGGTATATTGGATAACACGTCTGCTAAATTTCAACTTTTCCCTTTACCATCTGGAAGTAGACTCATAGAGCTGGAAAGGCCATCTATTCCAGTTGACTAGCTAGAGAGTCCCTGGCATGTCTGGTCAGCTTCTGCTTGAACGCCTCCCATTGGAGGGAGGGAGGGAGGGAGGGGGGGAGGGAGGGAGGGAGAGGGAGGGACAGCAG
>NW_015170307.1:281176-362669 GCF_001447785.1 Gekko japonicus | reverse complement strand
GAACATTCTAATCTTTCTCTCACCGTTCATGCCTGGAGTTAGATCCCTGCTGCAGAGGCCGTGTCAAAAGGTATTGGGGGGGAATTCAGCCATCCCTGAAGGGATTTTGTTACTTCTTGGATTTTTCTGCAAACACAGGAAATATGCTGACTATGTAGGAAAAGCTGTTGGGGCAGAGTGAGCTTCCTGTTAGTGGAAATAAGTATCCGCACACAGCGCCCTCTGTTGGAAATTAGATATATAGATTGGATAACACGTCTGCTAAATTTCAACTTTTCCCTTTACCATCTGGAAGTAGACTCATAGAGCTGGAAAGGCCATCTATTCCAGTTGACTAGCTAGAGAGTCTCTGGCATGTCTGATCAGCTTCTGCTTGAACACCTCCCATTGGAGGGAGGGAGGGGGAGAGGGAGGGAGGGAGGGAGGGAGAGATAGTCCACCACTCCTCAGCGTAATGAGTTCCATTATTGAACTGCTCTCCCCAATAGGTAGTTTCTCATAATGTCAGCTGAGATCTGTCCTCCTAGCTTAAACCCACTAGGTCTAGTCTTGCTCCTTGGAGCAGCAGAGAACAAGTCTCTGTATCCTCCTTTGTGTGATAACCCCTATGTTGTTATGTTCTCCCCACCCTCCGTTCTCTCCAGGCTAAACACATCCAGCTGCTTCAACCTTTCTTCATAGGGTTTGTTTTCCTGACCCTAACCTACTTAATTTCTGTCTTTAAGTAACCTTGATGTCTCCTATTTTGAGGGGCTTGATGTTCCCACACTTCATTTTAAAACTTTTTTTTAGGAATTGGGTTGTCTTGCAGAGATGTGTTCCAGATGTCAGGTTTCTAGCTCATGGGGAATTGTCCCCACAATTCTGATACCCTGCGAGTGAGTTGATTTAATCTTGAATATCTTTATATGTATAATGATACTTATGTCCACACAGAATTAATGGTCTTTTCGTGGATTTTTAGGAATTAAAAGTATAAAAAGCATCAAAACTGGATTCCAATGTTGAGCTTGATACCAAAGACATTTTGTTCCCTTGTACAGTTAATCTTGGAATAATTAGATTTCTTTCATGTAGCCCATTAGAGCTAGAATTACATTTTCCCTTTAAGAAGTAATTGCATTATTATTATTATATCTGAGCCAGCGGCCAAGTAGCAGAGCACAAGAAAAAAAAATAGTAGCAAATTTTTAAAAAAAAAATAGCAGTGATCTGACGTCTTTTTGTAGACAAGTTAGTTTTAGAAGTCGGCATACTGTACTTTTAAGAGACGAAAGAAAAAAGGTCTGTAATGTAGCTCATTAATTCTTTGGGTCCTTCTAATGGTTCCCCCCCTATATAATTAGTTATAGAAAATGACATCAGCCATCATTAAGGAAATGACTAAAGGAAGCTAACAAGCAGATGGAAAATTGTAAGTCCATTACTTTGGGGGCAAATTAATTGCTGAGATGGCTAACTGAAGATCATAGAGTCTTTCAGATTCCTAGATAGTACAGGGTAACTAGGCCAGTGCTGATATATTTGCTCGAGGGTTGGGCAGGGTGAATCTGGCTCCTTCTCACTTTCTGTCTGCCCCTTTGTACATCCTGATGCGCCGTATTAATTGGCAGATGTATTGGTGTGCAGCTGCCAAGGAGTCTTTTGACACCGTAAAGACTGATGAAGGCTTTTGCTAAAGTGCATTTCAGAATGTGAATAGTTGAGTTCTTGGTGCTATGCTTAACTGTTTGGATTTCTTCATGACCAGCAGAGGCAGGGCTAATTTACACCGTGTGGAATTCCTTGACACTGGAGACAGAAAACTGGGCACTATGACTCCACCAAGTTCTCTTCCAGCAAAGACAGACGTCCTTGAACAAAGAAAGACTCTCCTCCATCAGATGCAGCCTTTCTCCATCAGAAGAAGTCATTCTCCATTGAAAGAAGGCTTTCTCTCTTGAAGGAAGACTTTGCTGAAGAAGAGGGTTCATCCTCTCTTTTCTTAGTTTTTAAGGTTCCTAGTTTTTAAGCTGGAGAGAGCTGACAAGAAGAAAAATTGATTCATTTGAAATGTCGTGTTCGAGGAGAGCTTTGTGGATACAGTGGATCACCAAAACATCAAATAAGTAGGTTCTAGACCAAATCAAGCCTGAACTCTCCCTAGAACCTAAAATGACTACACTGAGGCCATTGTGTTTAGGTCACGTTATGAGGAGACAGGAGTCACTGGAAAAGACAATCATGCTAGGAAAAGTTGAAGGCAGCAGGAAAAGAGGAGGCATCATCATCGTTGTCATTGTCGTTATATGGCATTGTGTGTACTATAGCCAGGAGAAAGGGGCTGCGGTGGCTCAAGTGGTTAAGACGCTGAACTGCAGGCTGTGGAAGGTCGGTAGTTCAGCAGTTCGAGACCTGAGTGCCGTATGACAGAGTGAGCTCCCATCTGTGGTCCCAGCTCCTGCCAACCTAGCAGTTCGAAAGCAAGAAATTGCAAGCAGATAAATAGGTACCACTTTGGTGGGAAGGTAACAGCACTCTGTGCGCCTCGGCGTCTAGTCATGCCGGCCACATGATCACAGAAACGTCTTTGGACAGCACTGGTTCTTCGGCTTGGAAACAGAGATGAGCACCGCAGCCCTAGAGTCGGATTCAACTGGCTTTCGAGCAAAGGAAATCTTTACCTTTATAGCCTGGAGATTTGAATGTTGTCCGACAGCCTTAACTCTTTTAGCATTATGCACCACTAGGTGGCGTGCTAGACGTATTGGGAGGGCTGAGAGAGCTCCGAGTGCGGTGACTAACCCAGGGTCACCCAGCTTGTCTTCACGTGGAGGAGTGCGGAACTGAACCCGGTTCTCCAGATTAGAGTCTGCCTCTCTTAACCACTACACCACGCTGGCTTGAGCAGGAAAAGAGGAGGACCCAACCTGAGATGGATTGACTCAATTAAGGAAGCCATGGCCCTCAGTTTGCAAGGAATGAGCAAGGCTATTAACGAGAACGTTTTGGACATCATTAATTCACAGGGTCGCCATAAGTTGGAAGCAACTGGAGGACCCTAGACACACATGCAAGGTTCCACAAGAATTATTAATTCATATGAATTCACTATCACCCAGCTTAATATTTGGCATCAGTCCTTAGCCATGAAATCCAAGCCCAAAGTTTTGAAAAGGCAGGAAGGCATTCAAGGTTGTTTCTCAGGGAAGCCGAAAGCAGGGCTTGAATATATTGGGTTGGATCCAACCAGCTTTTTTGCTGGTGCAAAAGGAAAGAAGGGGTTCCTTTGGCCACCAGAAAGGCAATGCTGGGACCTGCATGGACAACAAGCATGAGTGATGGTGGTATAAGTAAGGAGGGAAATTGGGTGAGGCTGGGTGGAAAAACTAGCTGGATCCAACCCACTGTGTGGTGCAAAGTAAAAATCCGCACCAGCTCCTCTACCGAGAACTTCTGTAATGTTCATAAATTAATTCTGTTTGTCCTGTTCACGATGAAGAGCTAAGTCTAACACTGGTTGGGTGGAATCTTCCTCCCATTGGTTCTGAAATTTCAGCAGTGCCTGGACACATTGCAGTCTAAACTGGCTTGTTTAAAGAAATGAAAACCGAGACTTATTGGGTGCTACGTTCACCTTACTCTGGCAAGGGACAATCTGTGTGTGAAAGTAGGTTTCCGCTTGCAAGGTGATGCTTATGCAGTTGCACATCTGCATCTGTATAAGGATGTTCCATTGAACTGGGTGGGTGCATCTTTAAATGTAGAATGGGACGCACACCCCACTCAGGACCACTGGCTGTTGTGTGCATCTAACTGTGTGTAGTACTAGGTCTGAGCCCTGACCTGGATAGCCCAGGTAGCTTGATCTCATCGTAGCTAAGCATGGTTGGCCTTGACCCTGACCTGGATAGCCCAGGTAGCTTGATTTCATCTTGGAAGCTAAGCATGGTTGACCTTGGAAGGCCACCAAGGAATGTCCGGGTGATTTGGATGGAAGACCACCAAGGAATGTCAGGGTGAAGATGTGGAGGCAGGTAATGGCAAACCACCTCTGAACCTCTCTTGCCTTGAAAACCCTACAGGGTCACCGTAAATCAGCTGTGATTTAATGACAAAGTGACAATGACGACGACAACAAATCCTCTAGATATGAGCTAGAGTTTCACATCCTGTCTCCAGTGGCTAAGGGTGAACACTTCTCTCTCTTATTCTGGGCATTGCTGCATTTGCAAATTGCCAGGACAGCTTTTCTTAACCGTCTTTTCCTTGATGGTGTGAGTGGTATATACATCAATGCTATGAGACTGTAGAGCTTTTACCTGTAGGTCTTTTAGTCTAGGAATGTCACTTGGACTGTATTTCTACACCTGGTATAACAATCCTTGCTTTTCTCCCTTATGCTATCAGCGGTGGAGTTAACCCAGATGGATAGGACAAATTTAAATCTTGCTCCTGCAGCCGCAATGCTTTCTGTCTTTAAAATGAAATTGGGACTGCTTATGCTAGTTCTTGCTTAGGCTGTGGACCTAGAGATGGGCAGAAGACACACAGTACTCTTGTTAAGGTATTTTAGCAGCGTCTCTTGCTCAGAGTGTTTGGTAGGAGGAAATTAAAAACATAGGTCCTGAATCTCTGTACAAAGCTACCACTCCAAAGGTTTTAGAATCTTTTCAGCTCTGTTTGGTGTGGGATTCTGTTGCTGCCACAAATGCCTATACATTTCAAGGCGACACGCCTCCTCAGCAACTCCTGTTCTGCTGTCTGTATTTTTTTTATAAATTACTGTAATTGACTCCTCGTGTTAGCATCCTCATTTGGAACATGTCGCCTTTCCTTTTAGGTATTGCACATAATTGTCTCAGCTTCTAATTGTAGTTGGTTGTCCTGCTTTTCAGTTTGTCTCAGTTACAGCCTCAGAACGACTGGGTATGAGAATGTTTCGGGCAGAGAGGTGGTTTGGATCAAGGGTGGCAACTTTCTTTCTGATGGCTTTATGAATTCCCATCCCCCCCAATGGTTTTATGAGCCCATGGGTTTTTTTTAATGCATTGATAATATAACATTATTTGTATGGCTGTATTGGAATTATTGGTGGACCTTTGTATGCACATGATACTACATCAGGGATCCCCATCATCATCATCGTCATCTAGATTTAAGTCTCAGGTCTGCAGACACCTTTAGAATTTGAGGGGGGGTAGTGAGCGCCACCCCAAAATGGCTGCCTCAGGGGGTGGAGTCAAAGCCCAAATGGCTGCCTCAGGGGGTGGAGTCAAAGCCCAAATGGCTGCCACAGGGGGTGGAGTCAAAGCCCAAAATGGTTGCCTCAGGGGGTGGAGTCAAAGCCCAAATGGCTGCCACAGGAGGCAGAGCCAAACACAATATCTCTTTCCTCACTTTGCAGAAGCATCTCAGAATGGGAATAAAAAGAAAACCGGAGGAGGAGGAAAGGAAAGGAGAAATAGAAGACCAGGGGATAAAAAGAAGGAAAGCCTGAAGGGGGGTGGAGCCACAAGACTGGATGCTTTCTGGTCTTTCTGATCTTCCAGTGGCGGCTGCTGCTGTTGCATCCATGGAAAGCCCTTTCATTTGAATGAGGGGAGCCAGTAATAAGCTTTGCCCTACAAAGGCCCTGCCCACTTTCTGAAATGTCAATAAGTACCAGTGGCAGGGACTTTGTTGAGGAGCCCCGTACTACATTATCCCTGGCTTGGATCCTGTGAACCACAAATAGAGAAGAGTTGACAGAAGAGGTGTTTACCACTTCTTCCCACTGGAGAAAGTGCAAAGGCTCTGCAGCTCAGTAGCAGAGCATCGGCTTGGCATGGAGAAGGTCCCAGCTTCAATCCGTGGTATCTGTGGTTGAAAGGAACAGGTAGTGGTGATGTGGAGGGACCTCTGCCTGAGTGCTGGAAGAACCAGATGCGATGTCCCTGTGCCTCAGCCTCCAAGAAGCAAGTGACCAGAGAGTTGCAGATAGATAGGCAGACACTAAGCATCTTCCTGTTTTACTCTTCTGTCATTGAAGCCTTTGATGTGTAGATTGCTACTGTTAGGGAAAACAGGTTCCTTCCGTCTCCTATCTCTCTTTCTGCAGGCACGCAAAGAGGAAGGACTAAACACCAAGGCGCACGGAACGCTGTTACCTTCCCACCGAAGTGGTACCTATTTATCTACTTGCAATTTCTTGCTTTCGAACTGCTAGGTTGGCAGGAGCTGGAACTAGAGACGGGAGCTCACTCCGACATGTGGCACCCGGGTCTCAAACTGCTGAACTACTGACCTTCCACAGCCTGCAGTTCAGCGTCTTAACCACTTGAGCCACCGCAGCTCCCTGCAGATAGATAGGCAGACACTAAGCATCTTCCTGTTTACTCTTCTGTCATTGAATCCTTTGATGTATAGATTGCTATTGGTAGGGAAAACAGGTTCCTTCTGTCTCCTCTCTCTCTTTCCACATGCACACAAAGAGGGAGGACACGTTTCTCCGTCTTTGGCACCATGAGTGCAGAATGCCTCTCTGCATCTGCATCCATCCCTAGCTAGCTAGAATAGAAACGGTCACTGTCTCTAAGGTGCAGTATCCAGGATGTATTTTTTAAATAAAGTAGTTCTTATTTTCTTTTAAACTTGTAAATGGCTCTGTGTAACTCTGTAGTCTTACAAGCATATGTTGAACAAAGGAGCTTTGCTATGTTCTGAACTCTGCACTCTGCAAAATTTGGCAAGGGATCTGGACTAACACACCAGCTCTTCCAATACTGAGTGCCTGGAGAAACCCCTGCTGTAGATGACCCTGTCCTGAATAGATCAGTGGTCTGGCTCCTTATAAGGCGGTTTCACAAAGCTCCTTGAGTTTCCCCTAAAGCTTCCCCTGAGGTTTGGGGATGCATTCGAAAGTCATGGGATGGTACAGGCTGTGTGGATGAGATGGGGAAATTGCTGTTCCTTGCGCAAGTTCTTCCTTTGCCCGTGCAGGAATGGGTGGAGCACCAGTCCCCCCCCCCCGCAGCTACAAACCTCTCTGCACCAGGTCCCATGCTATTCCAGAGGACCCCTTAACTTTCAAGAGCAGCTTCGTGGGAGACTTGCTAGGCTTCAGTGGGAAGGAGAAGGCAGCAAAGGTCTCTTCTCCAAACTCTGTTCTGTTTGGGGTTCATGTTTTGTACTCAGGTGGGGGGCAAATGGATACAAATAAGGAGCAGCCAACCAAGACCAAGGCAGGTTTGTTGGTGGCCCCCTTCTGTGGAACTCGCTCTTGAGGAAGTTCACCGGGTCCACTATGTTAAATCAAGATGGGTAGCCGTGTTAGTCTGTCTGTAGCAGTAGAACAGAGCAAAAGTCCAGGAGCCCCTTAAAGACTAACAAAATCTGTGGCAGGGTAGGAGGTTTCGTGAGTCACTGCTTACTTCTTCAGGCAGCTAGAATGAGAGTCCATCCGTTCCATACCTGAAGAAGTAAGCAGTGACTCACGAAACCTCCTACCCTGCCACAAATTTTGTTAGTCTCTAAGGTGCTACTGGACTCTTCCTCTTTTCTGCCACTCTGTTAAAGTTTGTAAAGAGATCAGTGGAGATTTTTCTCTTCTGCCCAGCCTGCGCCGCCTGAACCTGAAGAGCTGAGAGCCGGTTTTTAAATAGTGCATGAAAGGGTGCAGCCTCCTCCTTTTATAGCCCGATGCTTTGATTATTAATTGATTGAATTGTTACTTTTTTATTGCTGTACTGAGGGCCTCGGAGGGCCTTGGCAGAAAAATCAAAGTATAAATTCGAAACCAAATGTAGTGTAAAAGGCATGTATGTGTGCGAAGAAGAATCCTTTCTCAGCAGACGTTTCGGAGTATTTAAAAGAGATGCGTGCTGAATTTCATACATGCGCTCCCTTCTCCGTTGATGGACTGCGTGTATACTTTGTGCTTTGCAGCCTCTGCCAGGTTCAAAGGATAACCTGTGAATCTGCACTCAGGTCGTGTTCACAGCAGTAGATTTTTGCTCTCTCTGCCTTTTTCTCTACTAGTCGTGCAAGAGGGAAGGCATCAATTTTAAGGACCATAGAACATCTGGATTCTGACGTGGTCCAAAATGGATTTTAATTCGCCCTAATCCTTGTTGCTGTTCCAGGGAGTCTCAGTTGTTCTCCCTTGCTCAGGTCGAGAGGCAAGGGTTCTCCTCGAAGTGCCACACCCAGTCCTGGGGCAAATCCCTAACTGGCTTTTTAAAATTAGCCATCGCTGTTTGTTATCAGTTTTTTCAATTATTTATTAGGCTGGCTTCCGCTTCAGCTGCATTCATTTGATGATTTTGGATCATTTAACTGCATTGTGTGGGATGCCTGGTCTCGCTATCTGATGGAGCCAGATATAAAGCTTGAAATGAATTGTGGGCCCAGTTCGTGGGATACTGGAAACTACATTTCACATGCTACCTCTCCTGTCTGGTTGCTATGGTGAGCATGTGCCACAGTCTCTAGGTCTACATCTCTACTTTGACACTTGGATGTGTAAAGTAGGGGACTGACAGAGAGAGTTTCTGCAAATGCCCCCCTAGGTAATGAGGTTCCTGACGCACAGTGATGATGTCACAGTAATGAAGCAAGTTCTAGGGGCTCTTCTGCACAGGCCAGATAAATACTGTGATAAATATCCACCTGGCATTCAGGGGATTAGTCGCATTTATTCTAGATACATTCCCAAATGGACTTGAGCTGCTCTACCCCACTGACTTTGAGCACGTGATCTTATTTATTTAATTAATTCAATTTATACCCTGCCCTTCCTACCAAGGCAAGCTCTTATCTACAAGTAGATCCACTGGTATGGCAGATGATCCAGCCTGTTACCAAATAAAGACTAGCTTTCCCCCCAAGAATGCTGTAAAGAAAAAGTGTGTGTGTGTTATAGTTGTATACAATCTACAGTTGTGTAATGGTGATTTAAAAACTCTTTGCATCTATCTAACTGTCAGCAGTGTCCTTTTATACTCTGGGTTGTCTTCATTTCACGTAAACATGATACCTCATGTATCCTTCTGAAATGCTTGTTTATAATTCTGTTGGTTAGGGTTCCCAACCCGGGGTTGGAAAATGCCTGGAGATTTGGGTGTGTAGCCTGGGGAGGGTGGGGTTTGGAGAGGGGAGGGACCTCCTCAACAGGGCAAAATGCCATAGAGCCCACCCTCCAAAGCAGCCATTTTTCCTGGGGGAATTGAGCTCTGTTGTCTGAAGATCAGTTGCAGTTCCAGGAGATCTCCAGGCCCCAGGTTGGAAACTAGAAGGAAGATACTCCAACTGATTGCTTTTATACAACAGCCTTAACCCACAGATTTGATTGCTCCAGTCCATTGTTTCAAGCAGCTCTTTTTTTGGAAAGGGCAGCATTCTTTGTAGGGTGGACGCATGACACATGATGGTGCCTTATACCGAATCAGACCCTTGGTTCGTCAATGTCAGTATTGCCTACTTAGACTGGCAGCAGCTCCCCAGGGTCCCAGTTAGAGATCTTTCCCATTACCTACTTACTACCTGGTCCTTTCAACTGGAGGTGCTGTAGATTGAACCTGGGACCTTCTGCGTGCCAAGCAGATGCTCTACCATGGAGCCAGAGCCCGTCCCACAAGCTTGGGTCCAAGCTTGCATTGTGAAGAATGTCAGTCTTTGATGGGGGTGCGCCCACCTAAGCAATGGATGCAGTCTGCTGGAGCAAACAATCAATGAAAGATCTGTTGCTCCCCCTAAAACCTGGCATGGAAGCTAAACATAAGGAGAAATTCACAAGCCTGTGGACAGCAAGCTTTACTAATGTTTTCAAAGCTGACTCTCCTCTGTATTAAGAATGGGGCGCGGTGGGGGAAGGAATTAATATTTGGTGGAGAAAACAGGCTCTCTAAGCAGCAGTTGGATACTGCAGTTGTGCTGTGAATATTTATTGCATCATTGCAAAGGTGCTTGGGTAATTCATATTTAAAAAGAGCTATTAGCTGCCTTGCAACCGGTATGCAGACGCGTCTCCAAGTATTTAATGGCATAATTGCTTTAATAAAGGAAGCAGGCAGAAATGTGTGTGTGTGTGTGTGAATTTGGCAGGGGTGGGAGGTAGAAAAACTTTGACATCCCGATGAAGGGAAATTGCATATTCAGAAAAGAAAGAAAAAAACACCAAAATGCTTCCCCAAAGCAATCTAACGCTTGGAACTGGTAAGGTGTTTAACGCTTCGCTTATTGCACTGCAGCCCCTTTGAGAAGCTTGTCCAATCTGTGTTTATAACAATAACTTCATTAATCTTGCCAGTTCGCTCTCAGGGAAACGTCTGACGTGAAAATAGATTAGCGGTTACCCTCGCTCTCACCTGACATTTTGGGGAAACGGGGACGAAGGCGCTTCTCATGCTCTGTGCATAAATGGGCATGCTGAGATTCTGCAGAGATGCTGAACCTTTCTTTAATGGAGCTGTTTGGGGCCAAAGTTTGGGAGGGGGGGAGGCTGGCAAAGCCCGCCACCTGCTGTGCCGCTGCTGTTGCTGCTGCCGCCGCCCTGGCTTTGCAGCAAGAGAAGTAAAGACTCCCGTGGTGCCCCAGAGTGGGGGAAAGTTACAGAATCAACTGGGGAAACGTAATATATGCAAAATATAATTTCATACAACTGTGAAAAATAATTGATAAAGTGTTACATACATAAATTACCAAAAGGTTACATATAGTAAAGGTAAAGGTTCCCTTGCTCGAAAGCCAGTCGAATCCAACTCTAGGGTTGCAGTGCTCATCTCCGTTTCAAAGCCGAAGAGCCAGCGCTGTCCGAAGACGTTTCCGTGGTCATGTGGCCGGCATGACTAAACACCAAGGCGCGCGGAATGCTGTTACCTTCCCACCGAAGTGGTACCTATTTATCTACTTGCAATTTCTTGCTTTCGAACTGCTAGGTTGGCAGGAGCTGGAACTAGAGATGGGAGCTCACTCCATCATGCGGCACCCGGGTCTCGAACTGCTGAACTACTGACCTTCCACAGCCTGCAGTTCAGCGTCTTAACCACTTGAGCCACCACAGCTCCAAGGTTACATATAAGAGAATACAATATATTATAATGAAGCTAACTCCCCACATGTACCATTAATTCCACCACCACCACCCCAATGTACCATTAACTGAGTGTCGTCTCTTTTATTCTTCGGGACTGAAGAATAAAAAAGACGACACTCAGTTAATGGTACATAAGATATTTTATTATATATATAAAAATTTCCAATCTGTATTTCCAATCTGTAATTTTCAATCTGACACATGTAAAATTGTAATATTTGTTTCATAGCAAGATTGTTGAATGGGAGAATTTACTTCCGAGGAAGAATAGATTTGAACGAACGATCACAGGAAGCTTCGTTATAATATATTGTATTCTCTTATAGGTAACCTTTTGGTAATTTATATATGTAACACTTTATCAATTATTCTTCACATCTGTATAAAATTATATTTTGCATATATTACGTTTCCCCGGTTGATTCTGTAACTTTGATCCTTTGCAACTGGGAGGTCTCTTTGTATTTACCAGAGTGGAGGAAGGCATGGCCAAAGAGCCCATGAAGGGTCACTTAAGTGGGGGAGAGATATACACACTTAGCAGTAAGCTGCTCGGCGGGGATACATATGCACGATGGACATTCTGGGGCTTGTACTCCAGATATGCTGGAAAGCTTTGGGCCCATTTTCTCCTATGGTGCTTACTGGCCCTTGTGACTCCACCTCCTCACCACCTGTGTATGATGAATGGGCTCAACATTATGGGCACATGTGGGGAGTTAGAACATAAGAAGAGCCCTGCTGGATCAGACCAGTGGTCCATCATCCAGCATTCTGTCTCACACAGTGGCCAACCAGTTCCTCTGGAGGGCCAACAACAGGGCATAGAAACTGACGCCTTCATAAGAACATAAGTAGAGCCCTGCTGGATCAGACTAGTGGTCTTTTTAGTCCAGCATCCCGTCTCACACAGTGGCCAACCAGTTCCTTTGGAGGGGCAACAACAGGGCACAGAGACCGAGGCCTTCCCCTGATGTTGCCTTCTGGCTCTGGGATTCAGAGGCTTGGTGCCTCTGAACATGGAGGTTCTCCTCAGCCACCATGGCTAGTAGCCATTGATAGACTTATCCTCCATGAATATATCTATTTCACATCTGGTGAGACCCTGGGTGTACACTAAACAACTGCTCTAGTTGAAAGGTGTGGCTTAAAGGTAGAGCATATTCTTTATATCCAAAAGGCCCTGAGTTGAATTCCTGGAGTCTCCAATTCAAGCATCTTGAGGGGCGGGTATAGGATGTACCTTTAGCAGCCCGAGACCGTCTGAGAGTTGCTGCCAGTCAGAGTACATGGTACCTCGGATCAGCATGGTACCTCGGATAAGACTGTCATATTTGCTGGGAAGAGCCGGAGCTCAGTGGTGGAGCACCTGCATGTTTTAAATCCCCACTTTGCTATGGAAGTCTGCTGGGTGACCTTGAGTCACTCACATACTCTCAGCCTAAGCTATTCCATACTATTGTTGTAAGGATAAAATGGAGTTGCAGAAAACAACTTCGGTTCCCCATTGGGGAAAGAGGCAGGGTACAAATAATAAGATAAATAAATTGTGTGTGTTTTTTCTTTTCAGTGGGAAAAGAACCATTGCTTATTTCTCCACCCCAGTAGTTCTTGTTGCATCCTGAAATCTGTTTAGCTTGAGCATAGTCTAGTCTAATCCTCATCCAATCTGTTTATTTACTTAATTTATACCCCATCTTTCCCCCCAGTGGGCACCTTTTTCCCCTCCTTTTTTTTTCATCCCCCTGGGG
The DNA here is from genome assembly GCF_001447785.1 of Gekko japonicus. Classification (NCBI taxonomy): domain Eukaryota; kingdom Metazoa; phylum Chordata; class Lepidosauria; order Squamata; family Gekkonidae; genus Gekko; species Gekko japonicus. The sequence continues at coordinate 349,865 of NW_015170307.1, read as the reverse complement.
GGAGGTTTTTATTGGGTTTTTTTTCAAACTACAAAACTACAACAGAAAATATAGGAAAGGGAACTACATCTAGGGAGTAAAGAAAAAAGACCCACAACTGTACATTCATTACATAACGCAATAATAAAAATAAATTTTAAAAAAGACCTTTTGATCATGCCTGAAACTATTTTTTCTCCCTTTTCTCTCCATCCCCAATTCATTTTTTGTTTTTCATTGAGTATCCACTTTGGAAGAAAAAGAATTCTGGTGAACTCGAAAACTTGTTTGTTTGTTTGTGGTGTTCTAGCTGATCCTAATAGAAGGTCTTCCGCTACTTATTTTGGTATCGTGTGTAAAGCAGGCCTTAAAAGTACACAAACAATAATCCAAAATCCATCTGCGTCAAACAAGAGAAAGCTTTGTCAAATAAGGGTAAAGCTTCTAGTTTTAAAGCTGAAATCATGATATTTGACAGCTCAATGCGTCAGCAGGGAGTCAGCCAAGTGTTTTGAGAGCTCAGTGACCTCATCCGTTCGAGGACTGGCCCCTAGTTTCAGTTTCAACAGCTTCTCTTTCTCCGTTTTTTTCTCTGCCATCTTTTTGGATTTGTTTACTTTTCAAAAAAGTTGCTAAAGTCTCTGATATTCGCCCAAACGCTTTCCTGTGCTCTGGTAAGTCTCTTAAAACAGTTTTAATCGCTTATTTTTCTGCTTCCCCCTCTTTCCTTCCGTGTTCTGTCTATGCGTTTGGGAGGGATCCCTCCCATGCTCGCTTTCCCGTCGCTCTTTGGGGGGGGCAGGTTTTTTTAATATCTTCATACTCGCTTCAACCCAACTCACAGTTTGTTGTTGGCCATTCGGCCTCGCTCGTCATCATTTATTTAGCCCGATCTCCAACGCTTGACCCGGTCAGCAGCACTTGTACCATGCGGTCATTCAGCGGCAGGACCTTCGGGGCGGAGGGGCACCTCAATTCTCCAGCTTTCGGCCATCGAAGAGGTCGCCCCTCAAAAGACCCCTGGCTGGGAGCCTTTTACCAAGGCTCCGTGGGGGGGTGTCTCGACCCGTCGGACGCCCTCCCACACGCTGGTGTACAGTTTACATCCCTGGGGCATCCGTGAGATGTGTCTGCCTGCATGTCGCCATAAACTGGAAGCTCCCCCCAGTGGGCATCCAAAGCAGTTTACATCCTCCTCGTCTCCTCCATTTTATCCTCACAACAACCCTGTGAGGTAGGTTAGGCTGAGAGAGTGGGACTGGCCCAAGGTCACCCAGCAAAATTCCAAGGGCAGAGTGGGGATTTGAACCAGATCCTAGTCTGACCCTCCATAAATGCTCCCGTTTCTCCATCTTGTTACAAACAAGCTGCCGGTTATAAGACCTTTTATTATATGACAACACACGAAGTACTCCCCACCAATCCCTGATATCAGAGTTGGCTGTTTTTGTAAACTATAACTAGTCCCTACCCTCTAGTCACCCCAACACAGGCCATGTTTTTCTCTGTTTGGTCTCCACCACACTAGCTCCAAACACCCTGCACAAAGGTCTGCTCAATCCACCAGGTTCACTGTACAGATAGCCAGAACAGTGACAGTATTACTAGAACCTGTACTTATGCTGGTTTCTGTGGTCTACACTCCTTTGTTTTTGTATTTTGCATTATGTAATGAATGTATTGTACATTCATTACATAACACAATAATAAAAATAATTTTTTTAAAAGACCTTGTGACCATGCCTGAAACTATTTTTTCTCCCTTTTCTCTCCATCCCCAATTCATTTTTTGTTTTTCATTGAGTATCCACTTTGGAAGAAAAAGAATTCTGGTGAACTCGAAAACTTGTTTGTTTGTTTGTGGTGTTCTAGCTGATCCTAATAGAAGGTCTTCCGCTACTTATTTTGGTATCGTGTGTAAAGCAGGCCTTAAAAGTACACAAACAATAATCCAAAATCCATCTGCGTCAAACAAGAGAAAGCTTTGTCAAATAAGGGTAAAGCTTCTAGTTTTAAAGCTGAAATCATGATATTTGACAGCTCAATGCGTCATTGTTTTTCCAGTGGCATTTTAATACTGAAAAAAAAAAGCTGTAAAACAACATTTTAGATGTTTGTGTTCTCTATTCTTTTACGTAGAGGAATGGAATGATTGACTGTCTTTGATTATGCAAATGACAAATGGCTACTTTGGAAGACAGATGAACTAGAAAATTAATATATAATCTCAAAAGCAAGGATATGGTGACAATTGTACGGCATTTGTAGGGCATTTTATGCTTCCAGCTATTATCCTTGGTTTGCAGATATGTCATCTTATCGTCCTTTCAGATTTCAAAATACCCTAGTGTCATATCATGTGTCAGTTTGTTTACTAGCGTATTGATGAACTGACCAATCTTGCTGAAAATGATTAGGAAATAGGGCTTTCAGTGGGTTAAGGAATGGTGGCAGTTTGCATTGGATCCTCTGACTTCAAATTGGGGCATCCTGTTGCTGTCAGTGACAGGTACAGCTTAAGGATTTCATAGATTTTCCGAGTGAACTGTGCTTGTCCAAGCATCTCTATGCTAACTGAGTACCTGTAGGCAGTGCTCCCTCTCAGCTGTGGAGTCTTGTGGGCAAAAATTCTACTGTGTGAGCTACTGGCATTAAAGCTGTGAGCGAGCGATTTGGCTGCTGCATGACTTAGTTTCCTCTGGAGCCATCCTTCTTGAACGAAGACAAAAATGTGTGAGCTGGAGGCTAAAAAACTATGAGCTAGCTCACATGAACTCAGCTTAGAGGGAACACTGCTTGCAAGTTGTGTATGGGCTTGGCACTGTTCATGCATCACAACAATTTGTGGCAGGTACAAATGTAATCCCCCCCCCACCGTACTCGCATGCTCCTTCCCTCTTCTTCCCTTCACATAGGTACTGCAATTGCAGGTTTCCTTGTTTTAGAAACCTTCAGTCAAGTTTCAGTTTGCCATGATGTAAAATTCGGGAGCCTGGGCAACCTGGAATTTGTTTCCCATCCACCAACCTGGATTGCGGGGTCAGGGTGAAGAAAAAATGTTTTCAGGAAGTGACCCGGACCAAAAGATGGAATCCGTATTTGTTAACCTTTAGGGTTGTTTTGCCTGTCACTTAACTTGTCAGTCATACACTCTGAGCCTAAGCTACCTCACAGGGATGTTGCGAGAACAAAAATGGAGGTGAAAGAGAATTTTGTAAGCTGCTTTGGAAACGCATTGGGGAGAAAGGCAGGACATGAAGGGAATAAATAAATACAGGTGAGCACATGAAACTGCCTCATACTGGATCAGACCCGCTGGTCCATCAAGATCAATATAGCCTGCACAGATTGGCAGTGGCTCTCCAGGGTCTCAGAGGCAGAGGACTTTCACATTACCTACTGTTTGGTCCCTTTTAACTGGAGATGCCAGGGACTGAACCTGGGACCTTCTGCCTGCCAAGCAGATGTTCTACCGGTGAGCCATAGCCCCAGTTAGTCAGACCCAGGTTTGAATCTCCAGTCTGCCACGGAAATTTGCTGGCTGACGTCTGGCCAGTCCCTCTTTCTCAGCCTAATCTACCTTGTTGGTTTGTTGTGGGGATACAGTTGAGAAGGAAGGATGTTTTTCCAATGCTTTGGATCCCCGTTGGGAAGCAAACCAAGGTACAAATGAGTAATTGGTGAAAGCGTCTTATTTCTGAGATTCTTCTTACCAAGCCTGAAGAGATGTACTCCTCACTGAAACCTAGTAACTTGGAAAAAGTGGGTACATCACCCTCCCCCTGGTCATACTGAGGTGTCTGTGTGGGGTCGTTGTTCTACAGTGGGTGGTTAATATGCAAAATTTTAACCAATCTGTAGATTTTGGAAGCCATGTATGAAAAGTAAAACAAATACCTCTGTCCAGTTCAGCAGATAATGATCATGAAGTGTGTATGTCCGGGAACCAAAACTTAACGCACCATTCTTTAGAGATTGGGGGCCTGGAGACTAAGCACCATGAGGAAAGGCTGAGGGACTTGGGAATGTTTAGTCTGGAGAACAGGAGGTTGAGAGGGGGGGAACGTGATTGCTCTCTTTAAGGATTTGAAGGGCTGTCACTTAGAGGAGGGCAGGAAGCTGTTCCTGTTGGCAGCAAAGGATAGGACTCACAAGAATGGGTTTCAATTAAGGGCGGGAAGGTACCAGCTGGATATTCAGAAAAACGTTTTTACAGTCAGAGTTGTGCAACAGTAGAATCAGCTGCCTAGGGAGGTGGTGAGCTCCCCCTCCCTGGCAGTCTTTAAGCAGCGACTGGACAAACCCTTGTCAGGGATGCTCTAGGCTGATCCTGCGCTGAGCGGGGGGTTGGACTAGATGGCCTGTATGGCCTCTTCCAGCTCTGTGATTCTAGGATTAGGGAGAAAAGTGCTTCTCTATTAATATTAGTGCTTAGAAATTAAGAGGTTGTTTATCATAGTTCAGGATTATGCTTGGACTAGAAAGAGAGCCATAGGGCTATTCGAGAAAATGAGGGTCTTGTGCCAATCACAATGCCTTTGTTAGGCCACACCCTTTCGTCTTTAGTTGATTGAAGTTTAGGTAAGTACTCTCGTGGGGGGGGGAATTGCATATTGACCCTCTTTTCCCAGTTTCCTTAAATGTTATGTTAATTATAACTCACTAGACAAAGACTCCCTCTGACCGGCTGAGAATGCAATAAAGGCTTTGAATCCATCAGAAATCACATTATCTGAGTGATTTTAGGGACTTTCTCTTTTCTGGTTTAAGGTTCTCTCTTAAATTGGGAGCTTTCAATAAATTAGGTGCAGCCCAGATAGCCCAGCTTAGCCTGTTCCTGTCCGAGCTTGGGAGCCAAGCATCATCGGCCACAGTCAATACTTGGATAGGAGATCACCAAGGAAGACGGGGGTTGCTATGTGGAAGAAGGCAATGGCAAACCACCTCTGCTCCTCTCTTGCCTGGAATGCCCCATGGATGGTGTCATGACCCCAGGGGGTCGCCACCTTCCGCTGCCACCACTCTGGACTTCAGGTCCCTTGAGAAGGCCCGGAGTACCCTCCCAAGCCCATCCAAAATGTCTCTTTTTAAGCCGAGAACATAGGCATGATGACCAGGCAGAGAACAATTAGTTTATTAACACAGTACTGGGGCAAGGAACACAAGACAAGGTGCTTTAAAATATATAACAGTGTTTAAAGGCAAAATAAACGAATCTTACGCGACTACCTAGTTCACTTAACTGGTTACTACTTCAAGGCCCACAGCCTGCCAGGCTTCCTGACTGTACTCACTGTCCCAAGTGAGGGATCTTTCTCTCAGACCAGTCCCCTCAGTTTAGCTCTGTGTGAGGCCAGACCGCAGAAGAGCAAAAGAGCACAGTTTCCTCAGAGCGCACAGAGTTTATATCACAGTCCGCTTCAGTTTAGCTCTGTGAGAGGAAAGAACACCATTTTTCCTCAGCCCACAAAGTATGTAACAGTCTCTTCATACAATCCCTGGACACTGATTGGTTACAACTGTCACTAAGCATTGTGGGGATTGTAGGCTATGTCTGTTTTCCACTGCCATGCAGGTCTCTCCTGCACTAGGCCTTGCTCCCAGTCCTGCACAGATCATGACAGCTGGGCTCACCGTAAGTTGGTTGCAACTCAACAGCATGTGGCCGATCATGGTTAGCTCCCAAGCTCGGACAGGAACAGGATAAACTGGGCTATTATATGGGCACTTCTAATAGCTTGGGGCTTTAGTTTTAGAGTGGAAAGTCAGGGAGCTAACCAGGGTGCTGATTTCCCAACCCATGCTGTTCCTGGATTATTTCATTCCACTTGGGATAAGATCTGTAAGCACAGAACATGTCTCAACTTACACTTTGTCAACCCCAGTGTATGCAGACTAGAGAGTTTGTGTTTTGCTTGCTTCCTCTTCTGTTTTCTGATTGCCAGGTTTACACGAACAAATACCTGCTCAAATTCAAGCGACGTCAATGAGTTCATTTCAAAGTTTGCTCCATACTGTCTCCACGGTTGGGCTGGAATCAATAGTTATGTCTAGACTGAAAAGAGCTGAAGATCCTTGGGGTTCATTCAGCAGCATGTCGTATAGATTCCTGCCGAGATTTTTCTCTCTATTTCTTTTTCACACTTACCGATATTTTGTATCACTCTGGTGTGACCAAGAAAGAGAACACGGCAGGATTATAAGGGGGGGATTTCTTGATTCTGCATGCTGGATTTGTCTTGATTCTCAGTGGCTAGGGTTACTGTAGGAAAGGAGGGGCGTGGGGACCCATACTTGTGGAAAACGTGGTGTTAAGTGGGCAGTTAGACCTTCTGGGTTGAGGGACTCCAACACTTGATATTGAAAGAAAGTAGAGCGCGACTTAATTAAACAGACAGGCTTAACTAACTCTACACTCTAGGCTTCCCCTCTTGTCTCCGCAGGAAGTGCTTCCTGTCCGGGCTTCCCTTGAACCCATGAACCAGGAACTATTTTCACAGGATGTTTGAGCATATCCCTTAATTTCTCCCACATATAAGTAAATGGTTTCCATTCAGCCAGGGAATAGGGTGAGGGAGTAAAGTACCACAATTGGGGTGAGGGCAGAATCTGCCATCTGCTGTTGACTCTGGTGGCCCTGAGGAAAGAGTAGCCCATCGAAAGTCTGACAGAATCATAGAGTTGGAAGGGACCTCCAGGGTCATCTAGTCCAGGGTTCCCTCTAAGCTGAGTTAGTGTGAGCTAGCTCAAAGTTTTTTAGCCTCCGGCTCACACATTTGTGTCTTAGCTCAGGAAGGATGGCTCCAGAGCAAACTATTTTATGCAGCAGCCAACTTTAATACCAGTAGCTCGCAAAGTAGAATTTTTGCTCACAAGACTCCACAGCTTAGAGGGAGCATTGATTTGGTCCAACTCCCTGCACAATGCAGGAAATTCACAACTATCACTCTTCCACACACCCAGTGACCCCTGCCGCATGCCCAGAAGATGGCAAAAAAACCTCCTGGCTTGAATGTCTAAATAGCTCTCAAATTCTATCGAGTTAAAATAGGGCTTGAAAATGGAACTTACCGAGCGCTTGGTTTTCTTGACAAGAGCACTCAGGTTGTTGTGACTTAATGCTCTCGTTTGATGTCAGTTAGCAACAGGTAGCACAAACAAGGTTATTCAGTGAGATGGCATGTGGATTCAGGTTTCTGTCAAGAAGGTGGGCAGATGTTCAAAACAGCTAGGAAAAGGGAAAACAAAGTGTGTTTTCTGTGCATGTTTTTGTGACCAAATGCCAAATTTGAAGACTCATCCCTTCAATCCTGTGCAGATGCCCATTCAAGATAGGTGTTGTATCGAATATGTTACATAGAACAGAATGTCTTTTTGCATCTTAAATTGGTCAAAAGCTGAAAAGTAATAAAGACACCACCACCACCACCACCCCGCCGGTGATATGTAGACACATTAATTGCAGATTTAAATATTAAATATGATGCTTTTTGTTCACTCTGCTATCTATCGCATTTGAATGCGACCCTTCCCTATAAGGAGTGCAGGGCAGTGTCCATTCTTTTTCCTTTTTATCCATACAACAGTTCTCTGTCACAGACTAGATTGAGGAGTAGTGACTGGCCCAGAGTCAGGAACCATCAAGTTATAGCCGACGTATGGTGACCTTTTAGGATTTTTAAGGCAAGAAGTGTTCAGAGGTGGCTTCCCATTGCTGCCACCATGTAGTGACTCTGGTATTCCCTGGCGGTCTCCCATCTCAATGCTCACCAGGGCTGACCTTGCTTAGCTTCCAAGATTGGGCTAGCCTGGGCCATCCAGGCCAGGGTGGAGGAGGAGCATATGGGCAGGCATTATTTTGGAGTAATACCAGCACTTCTTGGTCATTATAGGGGGGAGAAAGTAGTTGTCCTTTCCAGGAAGTCGCCTGGTATAATCTCTGAATAATGATAATAACAGTGCCATTCTAAGAGCCAGTTTGGTGTAGTGGTTAAGTGCGCGGAGTCTAATCTGGGAGAACTGGGTTTGATTCCCTACTCCTCCACTCGCACCTGCTGATGTGACCTTGGGTCAGTCACAAGCTCTGGCACTCCCACGGGTGGGCCCCCACTCGCCCCCCCCTCTCCCTATTGTTCAGAGAAAGTAGTTGTCCTTTCCAGGAAGGCACCTGGTATAATCTCTAAATAATGATAATAACAGTGCCATTCTAAGTAACAACTTGCTGGTGGTGATAACAGCTTGCTGGTGATGCCTGGCCCTAGGAATGTCTGGCTGTCCTTGACCAGGGCCAGGTCCTTTTTGGTCCTGGCCCCAATCTGGTGGAACTCTCTGCCGAATGACACCAGGACCCTGCGGGACCTAAGGAAATTCTGCAGGGCCTGTAAGGCAGAGATATTCCGGCTTTTGGTTGAGGGTAGCATAAGAACATAAGAACATAAGAGATGCCAATGTCGGGTCAGACCAAAGGCCCATCCAGTCCAACACTCTGTGTCACACAGTGGCCAGAAATACCAGTGCCATCAGGAGGTCCACCAGTGGGGCCAGGACATTAGAAGCCATCCCACTGCTGACCCCCCCAAGCTCCAAGAAGACAGAGCATCACTTGCCCCAGAGTCCCTATCTATACCTTGTGGCTAATAGCCACTGATGGACCTCTGCTCCATATGCTTATCTAATTCCCTTTTGAAGCCATCCATGCTTGTAGCCGCCACCACCTCCTGTGGCAGTGAATTCCAAGTGTTAATCACTCTTTGGGTGAAGAAGTACTTCCTCTTATCCGTTCTAACCCGACTGCTCAGCAATTTCATGGAGTGCCCACGAGTTCTTGTATTGTGAGAAAGGGAGAAAAGTACCTCTTTCTCTACCTGCTCTTTCCCACCCCCCCCCCCCCCCCCCGGGTCTATTTCATTTTACGTTCCCTCTCCCCCTTCCCACTAAATGGCCTGGCGGTCCAGAATTGGAATAGAAATTTGTTATTCACCACCTTGGATTCTTTTATTCTGGTTTTAGTTCTTATAAACTCTATATGGAAATTTTAAAATTTGTATCTTTGTTTTATGGCATTATGCCCCTTGTATATCGGCCAGAGCTCAGTGTAAGCTGGGATAGGGCATTTAACAAATCAAATAAGTAATAATAATAAGTAATAAGTCCATCAAAGTCAATGGGGTTGGACTAACGCAACTATTTTGTATGCAAACGTGCTTATTGGTTGGTGATGAGGATACTACTTGGGAGCAAAAGATCCTTGAAAAACAAAGGGCTGATACAAAGGCCTACACAAACCATGCCATCTTTATCTTACAGCCCAGTCCCAAAACGCTCCCAGGAAATATCCCTTAGAAACCATTCATATCTCCTCTGCAAGGACCTGCCTTATACTATGAACATCATTACTCTGGAAGGTTATTTTTGTTTCCTCATGTTCTTTCATGATAAAGAGATTTTTTTAATTATACAGGAGCTGAATTGCTTTTCCTTGCCACCTATTTCCATTTTGCATGAACAAAATTATGTATTACATTGTGGCCATGTAGTGAATTTCCTAGGGAAAAAAATTACGGCATTGTTTGAAATTACAATAAAATGCAGCGATCCTTGACTCTCGAGTTTAATTTTGCAATTGGTTAGCAAAGTGGTGTGTGTCCTTTTGCAGTGAAGGACCTCTTTGTGAGGCAGGAACAAGATTAATTTTAGCCTAATTGCTATTCCTTTGTGAGATTTGAACATTCATACGGCAATGTCCTTTTACAAATGTATTTGAAGCCTTTTGTAATATTTAGCTATTAATTTCTGCTCCATCATTTGCCCGGACAGGCTTGGTTCAGGTGTGTCTCTTGGAAATGATGTACTTTTTTTTTTTTTTAAGTGTGTCCAGAAAAAGCCATGACTGAATCTGGTCTCTGGTTGGAGAGCAGGTTCTTGTTCCGCCTGCAACCCTTGAGTTTCGCTGAATTGCTTGCTGAATGGAGTCTGAAGTAATCCAATTAAGCGAGCAAAGAATTACATGACAAGCATTGCCATCTATATTTGCTTATCTCAAAGAGAGTCCAGGGCCTCCCGGTGATCAACAAAAGCAAGCACAAAGGGGGTTGATTAATTTCCTTTCACTCTTATTGTCGATATGTCGAAGTAGGAAATCAAATTTGGTGTCCTTCAGAACCTAGCCTGTCAGTTCTCTCCTGTCTCTTCACTTTCTCCCTGACTACACAGCTGTTGTAGCAATAGAGGCACAGACCCAAGAGCCTCTGTAGCAATTTGCTCTAAGTAGGGGTTGCGCTTCCGTTCAAGCTCAGGGAAAGTGGCCAGTTCTGTATTTTCAAATTCAGCATCCTAAGAACATCTTGTTCCATTGATTTTTTTTAAAAAAACTTTTGTCTTTGTTAAACTTACATCCTGTGCCACAGTCATGGTTTATAATAATATATGAGAAAGATGCCATATGGTGGTTTAGTGACAGAGTCCCTGCTTTCCGTGCTGAAGGTCCCAGGTTCAGTCCCCAGCATCTCCAGTTAAAATGATCAGCTACTGGCATCAAAAGAGAAGACTAGACAAACTGCTACTATTATGCAATGGATTAACAAGATGTGAGATTTCTTTGTAATGGCAAAGTTGTCAGATCAGATTCATCTCTCTGAATCACCACAAGTTATAATTCAGTTTTTGCAGAACGATGGTTTCCAGTACTGTCTTCTCTTACTAGTAAAGACGGTCTGTATGTGAAAACTCCTAACAACCACTATTACAAGATATTTGCCCACTTTTGGACTCTAGTTTTGTGAGATTACTGTTGATAATTTTGTATCTGTATATTATTACTCTTCAATACTTATCTCAGTTGTAATGTTATTTTTGCTATCCTTTATGAAGCTTACTGTTAATGTACTCCTTTATTGTACCATAAACTGTACATTTATGGTATTGGTTTTTGATATATATTGTTATTGTTAAATTGTTGTTTTATGTTAAAATTTGAAAACTTAATAAAATATGGTGTGTGTTTATTTTTTTATAAAAAGATCAGAGAGCGCATCTGCTTGGCATGCAGAAGGTCCCAGGTTCAATCCCCAGCATCACCAGTAAAAAAAAGGACCAGATAGTAGGTGATGAGAAAGACTTCTACCTTTGACCTTGAGAAACTGCTGCCAGTCTGGGTAGACAATACTGACTTTGATGGACCACTGGTTGTATGCAGTATAAAGCGGCTTCATATGTGTTCAAACAAACAAACAAAAAACACAAAAAGGGCAATGAATAAAAGATTCCAGTTTAGAGGTTGGGGGAAGGCTAATTTTAGCAAAAAGCTTTCTGAATTAAGGTTTTCAGTTGCCACCCCGGCGGGGTACCGAGTACACCTCTCTAGGCCATGAGTTTTATTTATGGGCTGTTGCCACTAAGGTGGTCACAAACCTGTAGCCATTTGATGTATTTCAAATGGCATTTCCAAGAGACCTATCTTGAAAAATCTGTCCATGGGTGGGTAGAAATATACAGGAAGAGGCATTTCTTGAGATTTTTTACTGAGTTTATGGGATAGAAGTATTTTAAAATAAATCAGTAAGAACTTTGCCTTTATGGTGGTACAGAAAGTTTCTAGGCAGTGCAACTGATAGTGCAGTCCTAAGAAGAATGATACCCTTCTAAGCCTATTCCCTTCAGTTGGTTTGGAAGGCTGTAACTCTGCACTCTTAGGGGCTGACAGAATGAGCTGAGAGCCAGATGATTCTTGGTTCAAATCTCATCTCAGCCACAAATTCACTGGACTAGCATGAGGCAAGCAACTGCTCTTGCAGATGAGGATAATAAAAACACCCTGCCTTATGGAGACAATGTACGCTAAGTTCTCTAACCATTGAAAGCATCATACAAACGCTAAACATTATTGCTACGGTGCCCTGTGAAACTCTACCGCCAGATGTGAATTTGATAGCATTTTTGAGGTCTTGGGTGTCACGTCAATGCTTTGTAGAGTTGCCTGACCTCCCTTATGTTTGGTGGTGGTCTCCCAGTCGTAGTTAACTTATGGTGACCCCATAGGAAATGATCAGAGGTAGTCTGCCATTGCCTGGCTCTGTGTAGTGACCCTGGACTTCCTCTCCAGTCTCTCATCCAAGTGATAACCAGGGCCGACCCTGCTTACCTTCCAAGATGGGATCAGGCTAGCCCGGGCTCTTACGTTTATCACAATAGTTTCTGCAAAATGAGCATACCTGTCCTATATATATTTGCATGAGCAGTGCAGGATCTTTGATTCATGTGTAGCTATGTTTGTTTTTTTCTTAAAAACCATAGCCTATACTCACCTGTAATTATAAATCTTGTACTTCCCATTCTAACGTTATGTAATATTCTGAATAATAGCGGAACAAGATAGCCACTCTAACAGGGCCGTTCACCTCTGTTCTCATGTGACATAAATTTCTTCCGAATGGAGCACAGCTGTGTGATCCGTTACATGCCACAAACTGGAAAATTTTGGCTTTTGATAAATTGTAGAGGATATCAGTTTTTCATGAATGACCCCTGTGGGTTTATCAAACTCACGTTATCACAAATTAAATCTGGTATACGAGCTGTTCAGATCCTACATTTTAAAAAGAAACAACAAACACCACAAAAAACTTTTCTCGATATTTACTTCCAAGTAATATCCTCACTAGAAATTGATTAACGAGTTGGGTTACATCAGGAATTCTCTGGAGGAAGTGACTCCTAGATTACATCTTATTGTCTCTCAGTGTGTAGTAATAAATCCCCAGACTCTGATTGCTTTACTCAAGAGTTTTATAAATTGTTAAGGAAGAAATTGGTGCCGCTGTTATCAATGCACTTAATTAAACTCTGAGGGACAAGACTTCTCATATCTGGTTTCATGTGCGGGTTGTATTCTTAAACGCAAAATTCATCCACCTGTGCATCTTGTGCTCAGGACCATGTAATCAGTGGGGATTTACATGTTGCAATTCATTGTCTCTCCCTTTGCTATTTGAAATCATCACTGCTGCTTTTCTCTCTGTGAATCAGCTTTCTTGGGTTTATGGAATTTGTACCTAAAAGTGGAGATTTTACCACCTCAATTTTTATGCCACAAGGTATAGATAGATAGGAACTCACAGGCTGGGGCAGGTGATGCTCTGTATCCTTGGTGCTTGGGGGGGGGCCCGCGGGGGGGGTTCTAGTGTCCTGGCTCCACTGCTGGGCCTCCTGATGGCACCTGGTATTTCTGGCCACTGTGTGACAGAGTGTTGGACTGGATGGGCCATTGGCCTGATCCAACATTGGCTTCTCTTATGTTCTTATGCCACCTGCAGACTCTACAGCAGTGTCCGAATAGATAGGAAGCCAAACCTACAAGTTCATTATCTGCTAGCAAAAATTGCAGAAGTCTCAATTTTTTAATATTTCGGGACTGAGCTGTGGCATTTGACAAATGTGTACAGTTGTCCAGTAGCATAAATGTTCACAGATCCTTTGGTTTGGTGTAGTGGTTAAGTGCGCGGACTCTAATCTGGGAGAACCAGGTTTGATTCCCCACTCCTCTACTCGCAGCTGCTGGATGACCTTGGGCAAGCCATAGTTCTGGCACAGCTGTTCTTGAAAAACAGCAGTTTCTGTCAAGAGCTCTCTCAGCCCCACCTACCTCACAGGGTGTCTGTTGTGGGGAGGGGAAGGGAAAGGAGTTTGTAAGCCGCTCTGAGACTCCTTTGGGTAGTAAAGGGCGGGGTATAATTCCAATCTCTTCTCTTCTGGCAGATGCCCCCAAAGTGGCTCTGCCATTAGGCTTGCTCATAAATATGGTCCTCTTCTTCACTTACAAAAAGAAATTGTTCCTTATGTTGTAGGGTTTTGGTTTTTTTGGCCTTTCAAATAATGGACCCCTTTGAAAATAGCTCTTCTAAACACAGTTATTTTATATATTGACTTACATTATTTGTAGTCTTCCTTTCTCAAAGGGACTCCGAGCAGATTACGCACATTGAGTCAGTACAGCTGACAAAATGGGACATTCACTAACCAGTGCACTAGGATATTATTTCGGCTAAACATTGGGAAGATTCGGCGGAACATTAGGAAGAACTTCCGAGCGGTTCCTCAGTGGAACAGACTTCCTTGGGAGATGGTGGGCTCTCCTTCTTTGGAGGTTTTCAGACAGAAGTTAGATGGCCATCTGACAGCAACGCTGATTTTGTGAACTTAGGCAGATCATGAGAAGGAAGACAGGAAGGGTTGCATCAGTGCTTAGTTCTCGCGGCCCTTTCTTACACACCCAGGAAAATGCTGATTGCCACTTTGGGGTCAGGAAGCAGTTTTTCTCCAGGCCAGTTAGGCCAGGAATCCCGAAAGTTTTTTGTCATCTTCTGGGCATGGAACAGGGGTCACTGGAGGTGTGTGTGTGGGAGGTATTTGTGAATTTCCTGCATTGTGCAGGGGGTTGGACTAGATGACCCTGGAGGTACCTTCCAAATCTATGATTCCAGTATAGATATGTGTAGGATCAGACAGTAACTTTAATGGCAAAAGCTGAATGGAGCTGAGGATTGAAAGATAGGCAGTTGGCAAATATTATCTGCATAATAAAAGGCTAGACTGGTTGGGGAGAAACAACAAACATAGCCGCTATCGAATGCCATTCGATGGTAGGTAAGAGCACCATGCTGGATCAGCTCCGTCAAGTCCAGCATCGTGTTTCACACAGTTTCACAACCAGATGCCTCTGGAACACAGTCGCCAATACCACCCTCCCCTGTCGCTGTCCCACACTGACTGACAGAGTCATGCCGGCTCTGAATAGCCAGGCTCCCTTGAGCCTCATGATGAGTAAAGTCCTCATGGCTTGTTGAAAGCTATGAATTTTAGTCCCCTTCCAAACTAGGGCCAAAGCAGAAACAGGTCATCCCTGGGTGATGGTGTCATCATTTTAGTGCTGTCATTTCCACTCTTTGGGGGCCTGATCCTGCTTGGGGCTAGGGCATGGTGCTGTTTTCAAGAGTCCCAAACCCTAGGAACATTCGGAAGAAGAGTACAGGTAGAAGAAGAGTTGGTTTTTGTAGCCTGCTTTTCTCTACAGCGTCCCGTGCGCCTTGGTGTTTAGTCATGCCGGCCACATGACCACGGAAACGTCTTCAGACAGCGCTGGCTCTTCGGCTTTGAAACGGAGATGAGCACCGCAACCTTAGAGTCGGATTCGACTGGCTTTCGAGCAAGGGAACCTTTACCTTTAATTTTTTTTCTCTACCTTAAGGAGTCTCAAAGCAACTTACAATCACATTCCCTTCCTCTCCCCACAGCATCCACCTTGTGAGGCAGGTGGGGCTGAGAGAGTTCTGTGAGAACTGTGACTGGCCCGAGGTCACCCAGCAGGCTTCATATGCAGGAAGAGTGGAGAATCAAGATTAGAGTCTGCTGCCCTTAGCCACTACATGGCGCTGGCTCTGGGCTTTGGGCCTCTAAAAACAATGTGTGGAGGGATGTTGTCTAGTTTGGCCCTGTTAGTGGCCACCACTACATCCTTTGGCAAGGAACTTCCTCAAATGTATTGCTGTTTGAGGGCAGAAATAACTCAGTTTGCAATTTATACTATGGTGTGGTGGGAAAAGCACCAGAAATTGACCCGGGTTCTATTCCCTGCTGAACCATGAGTTTCACTGGTTGAGCCCTGGGCTCTGGGCTGTTTCTCTGCTTTACCTAGCTCATAGGATCGTTATGAGGACAAAATGGGATCGCTCTTTTGGGGAGGGTGAGAATACAGATCTAAGAAATGATGTTAAATATTGGGTTGGATCCAACCTCCTTTTTTATTCCGTCTCATCTCATTCCACTTCTTATTACAGATCCCATCCTGCATGCCTTTTGTGCATGCAGTTCCCATGATCTTCAGCATGGACTTTTTGAGTGGTTAAAGGGGGCTTCCCCATCCCTTTTTGACAGCAAAAATGATGGTCAGATCCAACTCCGTCCTCGTCTTTCTGATGTGTTAAACATGCTCAACCTGTTGCCTCTCCATCTTCTTCTAAGCAGCCTTTCAGAAAACTTGCTGTGGAAGAAAAAAAAATCAAGTCACCGTTTGCCTTTTCTCTTCATGCTTTTTTTTTTTGAAAAACAGAATACCTGATTTTTCAACTGAAGCACATTCCCAAACACAAAATATGTATTGTTGGTTGCTGAGGTTTGTCTGTTGACAAACCTCTATTTTTTTTTAAACAACAACCACCTGAATTGCAGTATGTAAAGCACATTATTGTTTGCTGTTCTGGCATTCTCCTTCAAATCTTTACTGTTCTGAAGTACAGCTATCTTGGGTAAAGAGGGAAGCGGCAATAAATAAAGATGTGGAAACACTGGGGAATACATTGACCTTGGAAACCGGCAAAGCTTTGAAGGCAGCCTCAGTAAAGCTGCTGAGATCCCTTGTAAAGTCACTGTTGAAACTTTCCGTGGTTATTTAAGGGCTTGTGTGGGCTTCGAGTGCTAATGTTCCCAGCCCCTGAAATATGCGACCAAATAATGCCCCAGCTATCATTTTAATTTTTTTTATTATTATTTTGGAGCCTGTGATATAACTGCTCTCTGCTTTGCACAATGGAACAAACAGAGCATGAAATTAAATGTCACATATTAAATCTGCTGATTTAACTTTTTTTTTTGCATCCCCCCCCCCCCCCCAGTTCCTTGTTTGCTTTTGGTGTGGTCAATGCCATTGTAAAAGCGGAATCTGTACAAAGGCTGCGTTGGTGCAATTCTGAAATCGAATTGCACTGGATTTAGGAGGTAGATTTAGAGTAGAAAAAAAATTAAAATTAGTTTTGGAGCAAAAGAACTGGAAGGAAAGATTGGCCAGGTGCCGTTGCATCATTTCGTAAAGAGGTAGCAAGTAATTGGGTCTGTTTTGTGAAATGCTAAACGTTGAAGATAGTCTGTGGTGACTTGGGCTATAATCCGACACCACATTCTGCATGGAGAGCGATGTGCTTTCACAATTTTCTCCCAGCCTTTCCTGTGCTCCTTCTCTGTGTTGCTGAACTTCCAAGTATATTATGACCTTGACTGCCATTCAAGTTCTGCCAATTCCTTCAAACATTCATAAGAACATAAGAGACACCAATGTTGGATCAGGCCAAAGGCCCATCCAGTCCAACACTCTGTGTCACACAGTGGCCAGAAATACCAGGTGCCATCAGGAGGTCCACCAGTGGGGCCAGGACATTAGAAGCCCTCCCACTGTTGACCCCCCCCAAGCACCAAGAAGACAGAGCATCACTTGCCCCTGAGTCCCTATCTATACCTTGTGGCTAATAGCCACATTCCTTTGGCCTCCTTCTTGCAGTATCCGTTTCTGCTGTTTCTAAGCCTATAATTTTCTTATGAGCATGGCCAAAGGCACACTGAGAGTTGCTGGGCCCGTGAGTTCACCCACCTCATCCCTGCTATCCACCCCAGTCTGGTTTTGTGCACCCATTTTCCTTTTCTTCTCTCCTTTCTGTTTACTTTCTTCCACAAACTCCACCCACATGCCTTCACTTGTTGAGCCCCAAAGACGGCTGATACCCTCGCTGGAGGTACAACAGGAGGGAAAACCTGAAGGAACATGTAACGGACTGGGAACACTGTTTCTAGGTACCTGCACAACTGTCCCCGGCAAAACCAGAGTGGCAAGAGGGCAGCTCCACACAGGTAGTTTCTAGACTTCCTCTTGGAGCCTGCGTCCAAAGTTACATTAGTCCTGTTTACTGCATGGCATTTGGGCTGCCAAAAGAATATCTGTTAGTGGGCAGGGAAGTATCCACTACCAGAAGCCAGGAACTGAAATCTCTTGAGTTCATCTAATGTAAGAATACATAGAATCCTAGAATGACAGAGTTGGAAGGCGCCATACAGGCCATCTAGTCCAACCCCCCTGCTCAATGCAGGATCAGCCTAGAACATCCCTGACCAGTCTTTGTCCAGCCGCTGCATGAAGACTGCCAGGGAGGGGGAGCTCACCACCTCCCTAGGCAGCTGATTCCACTGCTGCAGAACTCTTACTGTAAAAAAGTTTCCCCTGATATCCAGTTGGTACCTTCCCGCCCTTAATTTAAACCCATTCTTGTGAGTCCTATCCTCTGCTGCTAACAGGAACAGCTCCCTGCCCTCCTCTACGTCACAGCCCTTCAGATACTTCAAGAGAGCAAGAGGCATGTGAGGGATGAAATCCTGAAAGCAGTATCTGGAGTACCCCTGAAAGTGGGGAAAATGTTATCAGAGTACTCAAAGACATTCCATTTGAAATAAGGCAAAGGAGAAAGAAATACAAAGATCTTATTCTCTTTCTTCAGACAAATTCAATTGTATATAGATGGCTAACTCCAGAAGGCTTTACCTTCAAAATCAAGGATAAAAAAGAAAAGATTGACTCTGTTCTGAAAGCTCGGGAATTTTTAAGAGTCCAGTTGGGAGGGCCAGAGGACGAAGAAAAAGAAGGGGAGGACAGTAAGTCCAGTGGTGAACTGGACTCGGATTCTTCCGGAAAGGACTCTCTTTCAGAGAAAGGGGCAGCAGCTCCTAAAAGCTCTTATAAATTGCGGAAGAGACGGGGCAAGGAGAAGTGAAGGCTGAAGGACTCTGATGTGTGCCTTTAAAAAATGTTGAATTGAGATGCTTGGAGGTATTTCTTAATAACAGTTGAATTTAAGAATTGTAAAAGACGATGATATATCTGACTCAGTTTGTAAAGGGATTAGTGGAATTAAGACTTGATGTTTGTGTAAGCTGATTAGAAGATCTCCTCTCTTGGGTTTTTAGGTATTAGTGGGTATCTTTACTTTGTCCCTAGATGTAGTCCCTTATCTTATTTCTGTTGTAGTTTGTAGTGTTTATAAAAATGTAATAAAAAATTCCCCTTCGAGGGGCTCAAAAAAAAAGAGAGAGAGCAATCCTGTCCCCCCTCAACTGCCTCTTCTCTAGACTGAACATTCCCAAGTCCCTCAGTCTTTCCTTATGGGGCTTGGTCTGCAGGCCCCTGATCATCCTTGTCGCTCTCCTCTGCACCCGTTCCATTCTGTCCATATTCTTTTTGAAGTGAGGCCTCCAGAACTACATGCAGTACTCCAGATGCGTCCTGACCAATGCAGTGGACTGTGACTGTGACATCTTGATGTTATGCCTCCCCAAGATTGCATTAGCCTTTTTTGTTGCCGCATCACACTGGCTGCTCATATTTAACTTATGGTCCACCCGTACCCCAAGATCTTGTTCACACACACTGCTACCCAGAAGTGTATCCCCCATCCAGTATGCATGTTCCTCATTTTTGTTATCCAGATGTAGAACTCGGCACTTATCTTTGTTAAATTGCATCTTGTTCACATCCGCCCACTTTCCCAGCATGTTCAGATCTCATAGAATTCTATATCTTCTGGCACTTCAGGGGCCAACAGATATTGGAAACCTAAACTGGCCTTTCCCCCTGTTTCCTGCCTACAGAAATACAACCATGTTGGTGCTCCTGAAATGGCAGCTATTTTTAACCTAAGCAGACAGGATTCTCCTAAGAGTGAATGAATCGATGCAACCTTTTTTAAAAAAGAGAAGCTACAAGTCCCTGAGGAGAACACCATAAACCTTTTCCTAGACAAGGGTTTAAAGAGTCCTCAAAGGCTGTAAGTGGCTTCTAATATGTATTCTTGACACTTGAGAAGCAATTTAGCACTAGGAACATATTTACACTTAAAGTAAGAAGGCTTGGCCCTGTCTTCTTGTTAAGGGGTTGTTAATGGATTGTATTTTCAAACATCAATAGTCCCTGTACTCGATCCTTTTGTATTTGATATCTTTATAAATAAGGATGACACGTGTATGCTAAACTCATAGGCTTATTATAGGTACAGACAAAAGCCCTCTTAGGGTAGGGTTTGGAGTGTTGGTTTCAGAGAACTCATTAACTACAAACTTGTGGAGCAAGGGATATCTCTGTTTCAATAACTGCTAACCTACGTGCCTTAACAATTGCATGAGATTTGGGAGTCCTTGCATGAGATACCCTGAGTTGGCCCAGGTAACCCTTCTAATACAAGCCTTGGGCTGCATCCATTCTCTAACACAGCTTCCAAACCACTTGGCTGAAGAGGGAAAGCGGGGCGATGCTTTGGGAGTAATGAGGTTTTTGCAGTCTTGGGCTCCCCAGCCTATATGTGGCCTTGGTACCACCTGAAGCCAGCCCTAACTAACATAGTCAGCAAGGATTGGAGGCAGAGGATGGTTGATTGCACATAAAAGAGACAGTAGCTTGGGGTATGGTATGCAGCATATCTTAAGGTAGAGGTGTCGAACTTATTTCTTACAAGGGAAGGACCTGACATAAATGTCGCTTTGTTATGTGTGTCATAAAATGTAATGCCAGGTACCAGAGATACAAACTTTATAAAGGACACCGGCAAACCCAATTAATGATATTATTTTTTTACTCAGAATCCAAACACGCTGAAAAGATCAACACTCTTATAGTATTTCCTTTCTTTAACAGTCTTTGATAAATGACACCTCTTGCTCTGAATTATTGCATCGAATTCTGGAGTCAACGTCTGTGTTGTAGCAGTCTTCATTATGCTGTTTAGGTGTGTATCTGTAAGCAGAGAACGCACTTTTGATTTATTGGCTTTTATTACAGAAAAGAGCTGTTCACAGATGTACGTTGTCCCAAACATAGACAGAATTTAGAAGCAAAGCCCTTAACCTTGGGGTAATCCAGACCCCAAAACTTGCAAATTTTGATAATGCCAACTTCAGAAACCTTATCCTTCAAGACAGCATCACACTGCTCTCCCACCTACCTGCGATTTGTGTCATCCTTTCATTGGTAGTTGGGGAGCAGTGTGAATGCCCCATTTGGTCGACTGTACTGACTCACTATGTGTCATCCATCTTGAGCAGGACTCCCACCTTAGAGAAAATTTTCCTGTCCATTCCCCCTCCCCTCCCCTCCCTGGCACAGGTAATCCCAGGGCCCCTCTTTCCTCTCAGAAAATACACTTCCCCACAACAATAGATCAACAACTTTTTTCTCTCTGCAACCCTGGAAGCATTTTTGTGTGTGAATCAGGGTTTCTTCCCCACTTAGAGAGGTCCACCCCAAAATGTACACATATAATATAAATTCTCCAAGGAATGGGAGCCACCTCCCTCAACACTTGCTCAATCCACCACAATGAACCCTCCACAGATTCACCAGCCACCAATCAATGACCAGAACTCCAAAATCAACCCTTTTCTCCCACCACCTCTGTGTGATTCATCCACATGAATCCACTCTCCTCCAAATCTCAAATCTGCTTCCACTGACCACTCCTTTCCTTGCACTTCAGTTCCACTTAGAGGCCTGAGTCCTTCCACAAAGACGCACATGCCCCCATGGTGCTGAGGTTTGAGCATGGGGACTAACAACTGGGGGGCCCAGTTTCATAAGCTCCACTCTGCCATGGCCCCAGGTTCATAAGCCCCACTCTGCCATGGCAGCTGCTGGGTGACTTTGGCCCAGTCTCTCAGCCTAACATACCCCGCGCAGTTGTTGTGAGGATAAAAACATAGATGGGGAGAATGATACTTGTAAATTGCTTTGGGTCCCCATTTGGGGAGAAAAGCAAGATACAGATGTCTAGAAAATAAAAATGATGCAACAAAGTCCCACTAAGTCTTTCAGGTGGCTCAAGACTCCTGTTTTATCTTAGCCTCCAAATACACCCCTGTTCTTGCATGCCACACACCCCCAACACAAACACTCAGCACCTTCCCCCTCCCCAACAGCCATATTCTTCTTCCTCTCCCATGGTTTTCCAAGCTCAGTTCCAACCACGCACCCCACTGCATCCCCTTCAACCCTTCCCTTCCGTGCCCCTCCCTCCAGTCCCTTATACCCCTCCCCCCAGATACACTCTGGCATTCCCATTCCTATACTTCCCCTAATGTCTTTTTTCATCAGCAGCTCCCCACCACCACCACCACCACCACTTTCACACATAATTACTGTCTCCCTCTCTTCTTCTTCCTTCCCTCCTTCCAAGGGGCCGCTTCTCTGGCATCGCAGTGGGGAAAGAGCAAGAGAGGCAGGCGGAGGAGGAGAAGAGGGTGGTGGCGACGGTGGTGAAGGAGACGGCTTCTGCTGAAGCAAAGGGGGAGGCCCAGCATGCACATGTGGACTGATGGGGAGGCAGCGACCCCCCCTGCTTCTGACAGGAGACGAGGGGGTTGTGGCCATATGTGTGCAGCCTGGCTCAACTGAGAGTGAGAAGGGGGGGGGATGGACTCTCCAGCCAGCCGACCTGATATGGGTCTTTTCACTGCTCTTGCCGCTGCTGCCACCACCCTCCTTTTCCTTGCTCGTGGACTGGATAATAGGCCTGGATGGGCCAGTTCCGGTCCCCGGGCTGTACGTTTGACACCCCTGCCTAGTTATATATGAATCTACCTGACCACTAAGGTCTTCATCAGAGGCCCTACTTCCGAATCCTCTGCCATCTGAGGTTAGACGGGTAGCAAATTGGGAATGGTCTTTTCAGTTGTTGCACGGAAACTATGTAATTCCCTTCCCAGGGAGATTCATTTGTCCCCCCTCTATCACCGTCTTCCGCCAGCAGGTGGAGACTTTCCTGTTTTGTTTGGCATTCCCCCAGTGACCCTTCTTCCTGTATGACTGGACAAGGACCCGTAGTGGACCTGTTATTGGCTATCAGTCTGTTTTAGGGATAGCCACCTGGGGGTCCAAGTGTTTTACCTGGCCCTGGGCTGGTGTAGCACAATGCCTGAGGTTGGTATACACTGGTTTCTGCTTTGTTCTGGATACAGTATCCACAGTAAAAGCCCAGTTCATTCACTGGAGCCAGGGAAAACACATTCCTTGGGGTGGCCTTCCACCCTGTAACTGAGGCACTGTCAGACACGTCCATCTCCCCACTCATACACTAAGGAAGCAAACTCTTTTCTGGGAAGCTTCTAGGTAGATATCCAACTCTCAGCTTCCTGCCATTCTCTTTCTTCCCATCACCTTGTTCTTCTCAGCTGTTCTACCCTGTCTTGCCTCCAGGCTGCGGGCAAGTCTTCTTCCTCGTGGGCACCACCCACCCTTCCAGTGCAGTGAATGGTAACATTCTCAAGCTTCTTAGGAGACAATCAAACGGTCTAGCATCATTCATAACAGTCCTGCCAAAGTTCAGGTTGCTGATCATTGATTCCTAATGATTAGGGAATGCTTCAAACTTCATAACAATTGCAGATAGCATTCCAGTTTACCTGTTTTGTTGCTGTCATTTTGCTGAGTCAAATCCCTCTTTGATCATCCCCAAGATTTGCTCACCATCGCTGGATTATGGGTAGTTTTGCATTTGCTCAGTGGCGGCATTCAAGCCCTGCTACAGCATTCATAGGGTTCTCTTCCTATCCTCCCTTGGCACGGTAAGCTCTTTTTGTGTTTGATGGATAGGGTTCCCTAGGCTACAACATCCGGGATTGAGGCTGCTCGTTCTGGCAAGCAGTAATGAGGTCATTGCCATGACGCAGGGTCTGGATCTGCTCCACACTCTGCCATGGAAGCTTGCTGGGTGACGTTGGGCCTGTCACACACTCTCAGCCTAACCAGTTTGGTGTACACACACTTGATCTTAGCCAAAAGGCCGAGAAGCGATTTGGTGTAGTTGTTATGTGCACAGGTTCTAATCTGGGAGAACCGGGTTTGATTCCCCACTCCTCCACTTGCACCTGCTGGATGACCTTGGGCAAGCCATAGTTCTGATAAGAGCTGTTCTTGAAAAAGAGCAGTTTCTGTCAGGAGCTCTCTCAGCCCCGCCTACCTCACAGGGTGTCTGTTGTGGGGAGGGGAAGGGAAAGGAGTTTGTAAGCCGCTCTGAGACTCCTTTGGGTAGTGAAGGGCGGGGTATAAATCCAATCTCCTCTTCTTCTTCTTCTTTTTCTAGTCTCCCTCACAGGATTTTTGTGAGGATGAAATGGAGGAGAGAAGAACAATGTAAGCCACTTTGGTTTCCCACTAGGGAGGAATGTAAATGAAGTGAATAAATCCTGCTCTTCACTCATTCAGTTTTCACAAGAGTGGATTTATGAAGGCAACTATTGTTTTGTGACATGTATTTCAAGTAAGCACAGGTGTAAAGATAGTAATATCGGTTGGGTGTTCAGCCCCCTGTTGTGCCCACCCCACTTCTGGGAGGCATTGGCACCCACATCATCCAGAAGTGAAATGAGTACATCGCCTTGCGTCACTTCCAGATGATGCGGGCATGCTGGGGTGGCACCCAACGCCACTGTCAGCAAGCTGCCAATATGTTTCCCTGTACTCTGTGTACGCTCTTATGTTTCACTATGCTCTGAGTGCATCCGTCCGTGTCCTTATTCTTTGGGTATGCGCTTGTTTGCATTCACTTTCCCATGTATGCCTGTTTATACGCTTAATTGCCTAGTTGCCGGAACGTCCGTATCTCTCAAGGCCACAGGTGGTTGCTGGCGGGTAGTAGCTTGGGTGATCTCATGGCTTTATCCATGAGAAGCAGTATGTTATGATTAAGTAGGAGCATTGCTTCCCAGACTCAATGGCGCGCGCGGGAAGTCCCGCAATTGGGCCTCAGTTTTTTGAATTCACTATAATCTATTGGGATCCATGCTTATGCCTCATTCTGAACAATGATCCTGTTATACACCTATTGCTTCAAATAAAAGTAAAACCTTTCTACAAGTGTGTGCTTCGTTGATGCGATGGGAGTCTGACAGCCACCCAGAAGTGGCATGAATGCATTGCCAGGGGGACCCAAACTGGTTCAGTTTGGGTAGGGTTTTTGGCTCGGGGGTTCGGTTTGGGGCTGCCCGGTTCATGAGCCCCAAACTGAACTGGGCTTTCCCAGTCTGTGCCCATCCCTAGTTCTATTTATTTTATTTATTTATTGTTACG
Organism: Gekko japonicus; assembly: GCF_001447785.1. Classification (NCBI taxonomy): domain Eukaryota; kingdom Metazoa; phylum Chordata; class Lepidosauria; order Squamata; family Gekkonidae; genus Gekko; species Gekko japonicus. The sequence goes on along the minus strand of NW_015170307.1, from coordinate 324,964 downwards.
TTTATATCTCGCCCTCCCCGCCATGGCAGGCTCAGGGCGGCTAACAAACATAGCTATAGATGTATACATTAAAACTCCAGATATACTAAAAACAGAATTAAGTTAAGATCACAATATAAAACCATAACTACTCAGCACATGACTGTAATGGGATATGGCAAGGTTCTCTCAACATTTGAATGGTCGCCTACACCATAGTCCAGGGTCCAGGCTCCTGCCAGGCTGTTAATCGTCAGGCTGGGGGTGATGCTGGTGCTAAGGCGTTAGGGCCATGATGTTCCCCCTAATTGAAAGCCTGGTGGAAGAGCTCCGTTTTACAGCTTTCCAAAGACCACTGGACACAAGGAAGACCATTTACATATATAGTTCTTCAGATTCTGTTGGGGGACAACAAAATCTGTGTTTATTATTCTGCTTGCAGGAGACCTGAGCAATAGTTATTAAAGGCAAATAGCACAGCTTGATTAAAAACAGTCTTAGATTTGATGTTGTTGAAAGGATGTTTGCTCATAATGACATCATTGGAACACTTTCTGTTGTTTAGCTGACTTGAAGAATTTACAGGTTGTATGCAGAAAATTGAAAACTTTCAAGAACATTAATTCTTTTAAAAATGGGAATAGCAATGAGAAGCAGCATGACAGAGAATTAATGGCTGAATCCTGGAGAAAGACACACATTAGGCAAAGAAGGAAATGGATGTTTGTCATTTGCTAGGTATTATCAGAATCAATTATTTGTCTTACATGGCTTAGCTACATGGTATTGCATCACAAACTGGAATCTTTAATTCTTGGATTGTTTGTTATCTGAGTTCCCCATAACGTTTAAAGAGAGAAGAATTTGATTTTTCAATACTCGTGATAAAAAGAACTATTAATTAGCCAATGCCCAAGAAGAAAGTAGCCGGATTAATGCGTGACCACAGCCTTCACTCAGCTACACCATGTCTAGTGATAATGACCTTGAGCCAATTTGGTGTAGTGGTTAGGGGTGCAGACTCTAATCTGGGAGAACTGGGGTTGATTCCCCACAGAAAATGTTCCCTCCAAACCAGATGCCAACCCTAGTCATACATGTTTATTTCACATGGTAGTGTTCCGAGATTTTAAGAAAGATAGTCATTGATCCTCAGATGTCTCCTTACATGTAGTTTGACCTTCCAAATAATCTTAAGAGATGTTATGTTAGTTAAAAGGCATTACATTCTGAATTTTACATTGTCAGAGTGAAATAGATTATTTTATTCCCAGTACTTTGCAATTAAAACTCTGGTCAGAGTTATCACAATAATTTTAAACTACTGTTTTTAAATAGCTGGTCCCAAATTCCTCCTTACTAGTGAATCCCCGCTCCCCTTTTCCTTTAAACTATGGCAGGTCCTTAAAGAGATGGGAGTACCAGACCACCTCACATGTCTCTTGAGAAACCTGTATAAGGGTCAAGAAGCAACAGTTAGAACCGGATATGGAACAACTAATTGGTTTAGCATAGGAAAAGGAGTACGACAAGGATGTATATTGTCACCTTGCTTATTTAATATATATGCAGAGTACATCATGCGAAATGCTGGTCTGGATGAATCAGAAGCAGGAATTAAGATTGCTGGGGAAAAGATCAACAACCTCAGATATGCAGACGATACCACTCTAATGGCAGAAAGTGACCTAACAAGCCTCTTGCTCAGGGTAAAAGAGGAGAGCGCAAAAGTGGGCTTGAAGCTCAACACCAAAAAAACTAAGATCATGGCATCCGGCCTCATCACTCCTTGGCAAATAGAAGGAGAAGTCGTGGAAGGAGTGACAGACTTCACGTTCCTGGGATCCCAAATCACCGCAGACTGTGACTGCAGCCATGAAATTAAAAGACGCCTGCTCCTTGGGAGGAAAGCGATGGCGAACCTAAACAGCATGATAAAAAGTAGAGACATCACCCTGCCAACAAAAGTCCGCATGGTCAAACAAATGGTATTCCCAGTAGTCGTGTATGGCTGCGAGAGTTGGACTATAAGGAAGGCCGAGCGCTTGAAGGTCAAAGAAGATGGGGACGGCAAAGGATGAGATGGTTAGACAGTGTCATAGATGCAACGAACATGAAATTGAGCAAACTTCAGAGGACGGCGGAAGACAGGAAGGCCTGGCGTGATCTGGTCCATGGGGTCGCGAAGAGTCGGACTCGACTGTGCGACTGAACAACAACAACAACATAGCTGTTAAAATGGCTGCAGGATAATACTTTATAAGATTAAGGAATGCCAAACCATTTCACTGTATACTGTGCCACATTATAGGAGCTCTATTTTGCAGTGCTTTATCATTTCAGATGGATTTATCACCAGCCCCCTGCAATTTATTTAAAAAGTTCCTAGGGATAACAAGAGGGTATGTTTATGAAAATAAATAATATTCTCAGAAGGATATTTATTTTAATCACGGCTGTCCTACCAAACCAAAGAGGTTTTAATGGAGCTCAACACTTCCAATCTAAATTCTGTTTGTTTCATCAAAGGACTTAAATTGTATGCTACCATCTAACTGCAGAACTGGAGACTAAATATTATGTCTCCTCAGTTTTCCGCTTTGAACAAGCTAGATCGTTTGTTTCCCTTGTTCAGTTACGTCAATAGTAGTCAACCTTTCAAGGCTCAGGACTCACCTGTAGCATCAAAGCAATAATAGCACAGGCCTCACCAAGCTGCAAGCATGTGACAGGAAGTCCTGTGACATCAGAGTAACATGTCAGGTGGAGGAGGACCTAGAACGATAGCATCATTAGTGGGGGATTGAAGCTCTGTGCTGAAAGTCATTGGTAGACTGGGAGGTATGGGTGGGGGAGGAGAAAGAGGTCAAAAGGAGGCTTTTCTGGGGAGGAGGGCTATCTCAGCCTGCCGGTGCATAAAAGAATCCTCTCCACCACTGAGTGACCTTGCTTCATTGCTTCCGAGCATACCTTTAGAAGCGGTAGGAGGTGTGGTGCCCTTGCTGTCTACATATGTACACCAAAAAGCAACCCAAATAATGGCATCTGTAGGTGGGTTTGCAACAAAGCTGGCAGGGTTCCATGACCCATCTGAGGGTCTCGATTAGGGTTGCCAACATCCAGGCAGGGTCTGGAGATCTAACAAGTGATCTCCAGATGACAGAGATCAGTTCTGATGGAGAAAATGGCTGCTTTGGAGGGTGCAGCTCTCTTGATTGTCCTTCTCGGGTCACTCTCTTCTCTGCCCTTGCACCCGGATGGCTTCTGTCGCCCGCTTTTCCTCCTTAGAAGACTCTTTCCTCCAGGCCCGTACCCAGGATTTTGTGGTTTGCGGGGCAAAAGTTTTTCTGGTGGGGCTGCCATTATTTTTATGTCAGCTCCAATATGCCCCCAAGCCCCATCACCAGCGGCCACCCCCGCCCTCCCCTCCTGAAAGATTTAAAGGGCCCTTCATCTGATCGGTGGGGAGCATGTGGCCCGCTGATCAGCTGGAGGGCCCTTTAGATCCTGCAGGAGGGAGGAAGAGAGGTGTGTGCCATCCCCCACTTCTTCTCAAAAGCATTTAAAGGATCCCTTTAAATGCTTTTGAGAAGAAGCAGAGGGCTGTGCGTGCAGGCCCCCCCATTCATCTCAAAAAAATCTTGTGGGGCTGGCCCTTTAAGAAAGGAGGCGGCGCCTCCAATAGCCCCATTGTAGCTATGGGCCAGCTTTCCTCAGAACTCTGTTCCCCCCTCAAGACTCTCTTTTCCCCTCAGGACTCTCCTTTGGTTCCCTCTCAGGAACAAAATACCTCTCTCCCCAAACTCCAATAGAGGGCCAAGCCCACAGTTGGTCATATTGCTCTTTCCTTTCCTGTTCTGGAAAGTGAGGGAGCTGCTCACGAGTTCTTCAGATCGCTCAGTCAGTGACCCCCGAGCCATCAGAAGTGTCAAGGACTCCATATCCATAAAACTCTTATGAATAGCTGGTGCCAAAGTCGTTATGGGTTCTGAGAGGGCTGGGTTTTGCCCTCCAGGTGAATGTCTGGAGATTATAGTTGTCCGCCCTGCCAGTGCAGAAATTAGCCAACCCTGCTCTTCACTGAATATTTTTGGCAGAGACTCAGGATATTAATGTAGCTGTCATTAGACCCTGAAAGGCTGAATGTTCAGGATCTGTTGTTGGGGAAAACATCATCACATTTGCTTTCCAGCTTAAAGAGCCTTAATTAAGATGACATTCCACGTCCCGTGATTATCCAAATTGTTGCCCGAGTTACCTTTGATGATATTTTCCCACCTGTCACTAAACTCTGAAATATGCCCGATACCCCGAGCTTGTAAGTGCTGATTTATTAATTGCAAGCCATATGGAAATGTGTCAGAGTAATATCCCCTTCGTTATTGACTACTTTGTGCGAAGTGGAACGCCTGCAGGTGGAAAGCCTGCATGGAACATCCTGGTACAAAGTGATGCCTTGAATACTTGAGAGCGTATCAGGCCTAACCAAATAACTGCTTTCAATGCTGTTTCCTTGTTCTCTGTCTTTCCAGTCTAACATTGTGAAACTGACCAAGCCGGTAGCACTGTGGACCCAGCTGGATGTGTGCAAGTGGCTGAAGAAACATTGCCCAAATCAGTATCAAATCTACAGTGAGTCATTCAAACAGCATGACATAACTGGTAAAGTATGCAATATCAGACATAGTTTTTGCTTTAGAATCTCTGTGTTTGAGCCCTCTTCCCCTTGCAGTCCTGTATCAACGGACAAGTTTGATAAAGTGCATATTGAATTATTTGTCAGTTTTGGAGCCGTGAGAGATCAGGAAGGAAGAAACAGGAAATGCAGCAAACATCATTTGGAGGGATCATTCCTGGGAAGTGTACAGCAAGAGAGTCTTACTGCAATTAAAGGATCGCGGTTTTATTTGTTTTGTTGTTTTTAATAATGCAGGCCTACCGTGAAGATCTGCCTAAAAGGAAGCATATAGACAAAAGAAATCAGTGAATTCTGAACTAATGGGACTGTGGCTCTGAGAAATTAAGAAGCCAGTGGTAAAACACAAAAGCAGAATGTCCTGGGTTCATTCTCCAGTATCTTTAGTTAAATTGGTTGGTCACTGTTTGAGACAGGATGCTGGACTACATGGACCGCTGGTCAGGTCCAGTAGGGATCTTCTTAGGATTTGGGGTACCAAAAGGTGAGGAAGGCCTGTTTGTTCCTGAGACTTTGGATAGCCACTTCCAGGCAACATAGACAATACTGAATTAGATAGACCCTTGGTCTGTATAAGGGAGCTCCTGTATGTTCATACAACCATGCCAGAGGGCAGGAGCAGCACAGAACGTAATGGGACTCCACTGTTCCCTTCCATTCTACAGAACCGTCTGGTGTTACTTTCTGCACCATTTATATTCAGCTGATAAGTCACTGCACCTTTTGGGCACCAGCTTTATTGTCATTTTGTTGTATGTACTACTTTGTGGGGAAAGAGGCGGAGAGCGGAAAACCAGAAAAACAGTTGGGGGGGGGGGGAGAGATGCAAAATATCTCTTGCATACTCCGTTGGTTGGGTTGGATCCAGAATGGATTTTCCATGAGTGGAATGGAACTTTCCTGCCTTCCCCCTTCCCATTGCAGGCAGCCCATTGATCTCCAACCAGTGCTGCTTCTGAGGGACAGGGGACCCTGAGTGATGACATGAGGGTCGGTCTGCAGCCAAAACAGGCTGATCTCGTCAGATCTCGGAAGCTAAGCAGGGTCGGCGCTGGTCAGTATTTGGATGGGAGACCACCAAGGAGTACCAGGGTCATGATGCAGAGATAGGCAGAGGCAAACCACCTCTGCATATCTCTTGCCTGGCTATTGGTCAGTCTTGCTCAGTATTGCCTGCTCTGACTGCTTTCCAGGGTATCCAGCGAAGGGAGTCTCTCCCGGTGCCCGATGTCTGGTTTTCTTTTCAGTTACTAGCAAAAAGATTGAAATTACAGTATCTAATAGATTGCAACTTAAGAGAAATCCAAAACAACAAACAGGATTCACTGAACGTCAAGCATGTAGCAAAGAGCTAAAATAAATAATATCCGTATTGCAAACGAGTGTTCATAAAGTTAATGAAGGGATATCAAATCTATTGAAAAGCTTCAACGTGTTCTCTATGACTGCTGGAATGAAATTGGGTTGTGTGGGAGGCTACTCTTAGAACAGAAAGCCCCGAAAAGTCACACTGCTGCTAAAAGAACAGTCTTACAGATCTCGGAATCCTGACCTGATGCTGGGAATTCTCGCAACCTCACAGTTGCAAAGATGACAGTATATCGGGTCTTCTTGCTGTCTGGGATTTAATAAATTATTTTAAACAGGTTATAAGATGGATTCTTCACCTACAGCTTATTTTTAAAAAATCCCTTCTGCTGGATAAGTATTTAATATCAGAGCTTCTAATTGTGCAGACTAACAAATGCAAAACCAAACATCTCAACAGAGATCTCATGTAAATGCGTAACAGTGGACTTAAATAAAGTTCTACATGTGTGTTGTTCATGCTGAATGCAAATTTTAAATGGTTGGGTGTTTGCTGGTGCCCAAGGTAGCTTGAGCCAAGTGAGAGAATCCACACTCACATGCACCGGAAAGTTTGAGGAGAGGGGCTTTCTGATTTTGGTCAGAATGTGTAGGAAGTACAGAAGCAGGAGGAGACAGCCTCATACTGCTTCTAATTGAAAGGGGGCAGGAGTGAAGTGACAGATCACTTGGAGATGGACCATTGCTCAATGGTAGAACATCTGCATAAGAACATAAAAGAAGCCAATGTTGGATCGAGCCAATGGCCCACCCAGTCCAACACTCTGTCACACAGTGGCCAAAAATACCAGGTGCCATCAGGAGGTCCAGCAGTGGGGCCAGGACACTAGAAGCCCTCACACTGTTGCCCCCGCCCAAGCACCAAGAATACAGAGCATCACTGGCCCCAGACCAAGAGTTCCTATCTATTTGTTGTTGTTGTTCAGTCGCACAGTCGAGTCCGACTCTTCGCGACCCCATGGACGAGCTCTCTCCAGGCCTTCCGGTCTTCTGCCGTCCTCTGAAGTTGGCTCAACTTCATGTTCGTTGCATCGATGACACTGTCTAACCATCTCATCCTTTGCCGTCCCCGTCTTCTTTGACCTTCAATCTTTCCAAGCATCAGGGTCTTCTCCAGTGAGTGCTCCCTTCTCATTTGGTGGCCAAAGTATTTGAGCTTCAGTTTCATTATCTGGCCTTCCAGGGGCCTATCTATACCTTGTGGGTAATAGCCAGGGCTCTAGTCGGGGGGGAGCTCTCAGGTACGGAGCTCCGGAAGAGAACCTCTAGGGGGCGGGGCGGTCACGTGGTGAAGCCCCGCCCCCTTCTTTACCCCGCCCTCTGCTTCGATCCTCATTCCGTTTGGGAATGAGGATGAAGCAGGAGGGTAAGTAGCCGGGCCTTCTGACACACTTCCGGTGATGTCAGGGGGTGTGGCCTTCTGTCACTTCCGGTGATGTCAGGGGGCGTGGCATATGCAAATAAGTTATGCTAATGAGTTATGCTAATGAGCTCCGGTAGCTCTTTTTCTACAACAAGACCCCTGGTAATAGCCACTGATGGACCTTTGCTCCATATGCAGAAGGCTCCAGGTTTTTGTTTTACTGGAGATGCCAGATGGACCCTGTGTATGCCAAACAGCTACTCTACCACTGAACCATAGCCCCTCCCTATAATATGGATCACTGGAAGCCACTTCAAAGAATTAACCTGCATGGTGACCCAAATACTCCTAGTTAAGGGATAACTAGCAGCTCCTTTCTGGGCAGCTACATTACCGGGTACGCACAGTTGTTACATATACACCAGCATTCCTGTTGAGTGTGAACAAGAGGCACCTGGCTTTAAAAAAGCTGTGCACGCACACTTCCAGGATCCTGGCCTAATTAGGCATGCGGCAGTGTACAAATTGCAGATCAAATGCCCAAATGTAGAACTTTCTTTATCAACCAGTCTTCTTCTGGGAGGTGAGCCAGTTCACATATTCAGCAGCAAGCCATCAACCATTGAGTATGTATGAACGGACTACTCCAATTTTATTAGCAGAAAGAGAAATGAAGGTTGCTTTTGCTGGCCTTCCCTTTGGTGATGCTCTAGAGACATGTAATAATTTTCGGTTCCTCAAGGGGGAGCTTGCACACAAATTTACTGAACTAATTTTTTAAAAAATTGTGTGTGTTGTGCACGCATTGTGTTTTTTGTTTGGGTCACTCTGTAATGAGATCCTGCCTTAGAGAATGAATTGCAATTATTCAGAGAGCTGTAATTTAATACTGCAGATGTGTTTTATCCCCATACATGTCAAAATGTTTGAGTTCCAAGAGACAGGGCTTGTTGTTCTGGCCATCGCAGCTATATTTGTGTAGATTTCTCTCCCCCCTGCCTCCTTTTGTTTTAAACCATGTTTAAAAGCATTATTGTCTAGTCTGAAGTTTCTCTGGGTGGAGAAACTAGCTTCTTTCTCATCTTTGTGTGTGTGTGTGTGTGTGTGTGTGTGTGTGTGTGTGTGAGAGAGAGAGAGAGAGAGAGAGAGAGAGAGAGAGAGAGAGAGAGAGTATGTGTGAGAGTTTTCCCTTATTAAACAAAATTTCAAATACTAACAGAGGGGGGAAAGATTATCCTCATAACAACCAGAAATGGAAGCTTCCTCCTACCTTTTGTTAGGACCAACTTAAAATGACACATATCCGTGTGCAGGCTTTTGAGTTCCCTAGACCTTTTCATCAGGCTGTATGTTTAAGGTAGGAAAGGCAGATGGGTGGGAGGAGAAAAAAGATGCCTCAGACTGTGACCTCAAGACCTCCTCTTCTCAGAATTCTCTATAAGATGCAGGTATGCAGATTTTAAGGGCCACGGTGGCTCAGAGGTTAAGATGCTGAGCTGCAGACTGAAAGGTCTGTAGTTCAGCAGTTCGATACCCTACTGCCGCATGACGCAGTGAGCTCCCATCTCTGGCCCCAGCTCCTGCCAACCCAGCAGTTCGAAAGCAAGAAACTGCAAGTAGATAAATAGGTACCGCTTCGGTGGGAAGGTAACAGCATTCTGTGCGCCTTGACTATTATCCAGTAAGAGAATCACTCTATAATACTCATATCACACCAAAGAATCTATTTAAATATGTAACAGAGGACTACATCCAAATCAGGGTATCACAACTCAATTGTGTAGCAATCAAGATCCAAAAATCAATCCAATCAAGAGCCAAAAATTAATCAATCCAAAATCAATTCAATCTTTAATCTGGATGTATGAAGACCAGTGAAGACGAGGCAAAGACTCTGGATTATCCTATGCTTCGTTTTGTGTCAACTTCTTCAAATCACGGACGCTAAGTGTAGTTACAATAGGCAGCCTCACTGCAAGTAGTATTATTCTTACAGTGTGCCTTTCTGCAGTTCTTATAATGACTTACAATGCTCCTAATCTCTCACTTCCTATGGAACTAATCCTTGAATTATAATAGTTGGCTGAGCATCGGAAGGAAGGAAGGAAGGAAGGAAGGAAGGAAAGAAAGAAAGAGAGCCAGTTTGGTGTAGTGGTTAAGTGTGCAGACTCTAATCTGGGAGAATTGGGTTTGATCCCCCACTCCTCCACTCGCAGTTGCTGGATGACCTCGGGCAAGCCATAGTTCTGTCAGAGTTGTTCTTGAAAAGAGCAGTTTCTGTCAGAGCTCTCTCAGCCCCACCTACCTCACAGGGTGTCTGTTCTGGGGTGGGGAAGGGAAAGGAGTTTGTAAGCCGCTCTGAGACTCTGAGTGAAGGGCAGGGTATAAATCCAGTCTCCTCCTCCTCTTCTTCTTCTATTTTATTATAATCTTCATTATTTAGCATCATTTTGGCATGATATTACAATTCTTGTGGTTACCCTATTATACTGTGATACACACACACACACACACCCGTTGTGGACTCATTACATCACACCAGCTCCGGTTGCCTGCATAACATAAGCACATTTTAGTTCTTGGGCCAAGTGCAAGAGGACAGGATTTAGTCTATGGGATGGAAGTTCCGTACCTGTTTTTAGAGTTAACACTGCTCCAGACCTGAAAAGCAAAGGAGGTGTTTTGCTGATCACAACTAAAAATATCTCTCCTTGGAGGAGCCAGATCCTTAAAATAGTTACACAGGACAGCATTCTTTGGAAAGTCCAAAGCAGCCTGGGCTCTACTTCTAAAATATTGTGTCAGAATGTCTTTTGCATACCGGATAATTGTCCACTGGAGTGCAGCTAGAATTAACTTGCTGAAGGACCTTGATGACCCCGGTTGGACTGATCTTGTCAGATTTCAGAACCTAAGCAGGCTCTGCCCTGGTTAGTACTTAGATGGGAGGCCACCAAGGAATTCTAAGGTCACTACACAGAGGCAGGCAATAGAAAACTGACTCTGTTATCCCTTGCCTTGAAAACCCTACAAGGTCGCCATCAGTTGGCTGCAACTTGAAGGAATTTTCCTCCACCAGGTCCCCAAATTACCATTTCTTCTGTTCCCATTTCATAAATGCATGAATATGTTTGAGAACCAACATAGAGTTTCAGCACAAAGCAACAATGCCCTTCTTTTTATTTTCCTGCATACTTACAAAATTGCCAATAAAGAAAAAGGCAAAAAAAAGAAGAAGAAGAAGCCATATTGATTTTCTGCATCCACCCTCAGGATCGTAGAGGAAACCTGCCATTTAGAAAGCGGGTGATCTCGAAACACAGCCCCTTTCAAGCTGTTTCAGACCATGCCCCTTCCCCAAAAGAATCAATAGCTGTTGGGGTGGGGGGAAGAAGTCAGCTCTCAGATATGATAACTGGATGTAACAAGATCAGCAAAAAGATTATGAGCATATTGGCGGAGTTAAATCTGGAGGGATTCTCTTTCCATTTCAGTCTTTAGCACCTTTTTTAAAGAACATTTAACGTTCTAATGAAGTTATTTTAAGGTGCATTTGTACACTTGGTACAGGGTACTGTTTGAGAGTCACAGGCTCGCTCTCGTTGGAACTCATTATTCAAACTCATCCTTGATATTATCTTCTGATCTCCCCCTCCCCCACTTTCTTACAGGAGTTTTAATGAAATCAAGGTTACTTCAATAGGAATTAAGCCATCAAGCGCATAAACCGAAAGCCTCACACGTGGTAACTTAATGCTCATTTTGCTTGCTAAGATTTAATTCTACAAGATCTGGTATTTGAAGTGGAGATGAGACAAAAGAGACAAGAGTCAGTCGTTAGCTTCGACTTTATTTGGAAATGCTACTTAGCCAGTTTCTCAAGGAGCGTAACTACGGGTAGGGTCGGTGTTATTCCACCCCACCCCGCAAATAACCTGTCAGAGATGGGAGCTTTGTGGACAGAATTTAATTTCTCTCCAGCAGGCAGTACAGACCCAACCTTTTGGAATTTGATCTGCTCCACGATCAATAGTTATGGATGATTTGTGTTCTGTAGGAGGCCCTGCTGGAGCCAGACAAATATGAACTCATCATGACCGTGGCAATTAATATGACAGAAAGTGTAAGGGAGAGGCCTCTGCAGACCAGTTAATTGGGGACTGTATCGCTTGAACCAGGACCTCGGCCCCAGAAGGTGCAGGACTCTTTCTTCCACAACCCTGCCCCACCTTGGAATGAGAGTCCTACAAGCATGCCTGCCTCCTCTAGTTTATTGATTGATTGATTGACTTCATTTATACCCTGCCTTCCTCCCCGATGGGGACCTAAAGCAGCTTACAGTGTTCTCCCCTTCGCCATTCCGTCCTCTCGGTCATTAGCTGTCAAAGGAGTCCAAGGCTGAACCCCCTGGGTCCCCAGGGTTGTTGTACACAAGTAACCAGCCCCTTCTTTATATTGAAAATGATAAGAAATCTTATTTTATTTCTGTCAAAACAAAAGGCTTAATCGACAGGCAACACAACGCTCTGAAGTCACACAGCAAAAAAACAAGCAAAGCTAGCTTAACTATCTAATATGTTTTCAAGACCTGCATTAGATGGCACAAACCTTAAGTCCAAGAGTCAGAGGCCACAACTTATGTGTCCTCTACGTTGCTGTCTATTTCAATATAAGCGTATCATAGTCCGGGCCTTCAGTTCATCCTAATCCTCGCTAGCCGCCTTTCTCCAAGCTCTTAGCTCAATTATATTTTTTGGGCCAAGCCACCTCAGGTGACAGGGCCACCCAATCAGCACACGTTCTTGCTGGAACCCTCTAGAAAATTACCTCATGACCCCTGATTCTTCCCCTCCCATCTTGTGGGCCGCAGGTTCTCGTAAGAAGCTGATTACCACATTCTAGCTCTGGGCTTGAAGTTGATAAGAGCTATGGAGGCCAAGAGACCAATTAGCAACACCTGCAGAATGGAACAAACCCACTAGCATTCACATGAACCCTTGAAGGGGGGGGTCAGGGGTGCTTTGCCTCACAGAAGCTGATTGGGTGGTCTGGCTGTGCTTTAGATCAGGTGTGCACACCTGCTGCTTTTTGCTCTGCCCCTCCCTAAGTTTTCACCAGTCACCTGCAGGTTTCCTTGCCCATCTTTGGCCTGTGTGCCCTTAGCTTCCTTTATCCAGTTGAATTACTTCTATCCTGGCTTGTCCCTGAGGACCAAACAAGGCCATAGTGCTTCCCCAAGCCTGCCACAGGGACAAGGTGCCATTTTAGAACCTTTGTTTCTTTTAACTTTTAAAATTGCTGTGGGGGCCCAGTCCTGTTGGGGACTATGGTTCAGGGGATGAGGGGTTCCTGCCCCCCCCCCACTGTGGTGTTATCAAGAGCTGAATTTCAATGGGCTTAGACTGGAGAAACTCTACATACGTGCGCATGAAGCTGCCTTATATTGAATCAGATCCTTGGTCCATCAGGATCAGTATTGTCTAGTCAGACTGGCAGCAGCTCTCCAGGGTCTCCGGTAGAGGTCTTTCATGTCACCTGCTGAAGATCCTTTTCACCAGAGATGCAGGGGACTGAACCTGGGACCTTCTGCATGCCAAGCAGATGCTCTACCACTGAGCCATCGCCCTTTATTCCTCTATAGGATTATACTGTTACTCTTGCTGCTTGCCAGAAGCAGGAGCTGTTGACTTTCTCTCTCTCCTGCATTTCAGCACCACCACCACAAGTGACCACAGGACAGTACCTACTTGGCTGGGGTCGGGTCCTCTAAAAATGCTGACTCCAGCCAGGCCCCTCAGTTTCATTTATTGACTCAGTTACTTCATTTATAGTCCACCTTTCTTGCTGAGACTCAAGGCAGGTTACACCATTAAAAACAACACAGTAACAACCATATAAAACGGTATCATAAATACAACATAACGGTATAATGTGTTCAAATAATGTAAGACAGGTGACTAGCAAAATTTGCAAACGAGGCACTAAAAAGTGGAATAGTGTGTATATACGCGGGACAAAGCAATGGCAGTTACCTAAAGCACACAATCTTATTCCCTAGTTTAAAATGTTTACACAGCCTTCAGGCACCTAAAGACTTCCTGATTCACCTTGCTCAAGTACAGGCAGGAGAGCCTTTGTGTGTTTGTGTGTGTGTGTGTGTGTGTGTGTAAATGTTTCTGTGACAGTAGCCAGGATCCTGCTTATAGACTCCATGAGTGGAAGGATTTCTCTTTGTGGAAGTGTGATTTCCCCACCTCACCCCTCTTGCAGCAGCCCAAAATGCTCCACTCAGTGCTGCTCTTGGAGGAAGGGAATCCCCAGCAGTAGTTTGTGAGGATCCAATGTCTGCCGCAGGAGGGAAGAACCAGTGACAGTTGCTCCCCTTGGGCTCCCGTCTCCCTCGGGTGGAAGTTTTAGGTGTTTTAGATCCTTACGAACTACCTTTTGTTCCAGACAGAGGGGAACAAACAAGCTCAGTCAGAGCTCAGTCAATTTCTCTTATCATGAGGTGACATATCAACCTTCTGGCTCAAGTAATTGTAGGTGGGGCAGCCACATGGGAAGACTCAACACATAGTGGCCGAGTTCTGACAAGTGGGAAATTTCTCCAGTTTGGTCCCAAGGAACTGCACAGCCCTCAGAACCCAGAAGTTTCTTCTGTTCTGGCCATTTTGGGGCTAGCTCAGGGATTGTCCATATCTGATGGCCATGATTTGGAAAGTCCTCTGGGGCACGATGGAGAACATAGATCCTTCCAAATTTAGAGTCCAATGGCACCTTTAAGACCAACAAAGGTTTATTCAAGTTATGGGCTTTTGTGTGCACGCACACTTTATCAAATAAGTTAGAATGGCAGGCAAGGTTCAAGATTCGCGCACACGAAAACGCACACCTTGAATAAACCTTTGTTGGTCTTAAAGGTGCCATTGGACTCTAAATTTCTTGTACTGCTTCAGACCAACATGGCTGACCAACTGGATAAATCCTTCCAGTAGAGCATTGCATAGTTTGTGATTTCATGTCCCTTTTGGACTTTTCTGGGAAATTCTCTGCTTTGAGACTAGAAAATCGCACCTCCAGGGAGTAACCAGAAAGACCTCCATTTTGTTTTGGTTGCCAATGGTTTATTTCACTGAAAAGTAAGTTTGAGTCCAGTGGCACCTTTAAGACCAACAAAGCTTAATTCTGGGTATTCTTATACCCAGAATTAAACTTTTTTCATCTTAAAGGTGCCACTGGACTCAAACTTTGTTCGGTTGCTTCAGACCAACATGGCTACCCACCTGAATCTATCTTCATTGAAAAGAGTACCCTTTTATTCATAGATTTCTTCTTGATTCAGAGACCCATGACTTAGGCTCAGTGCTCAGGCAGAAAAGCATTTCTCTCATGAAAACTCCCAAGAAAGCAGGGATTAAGTTTTCATCTCTTAACGACCGCACTTCACCTCTTCTGACACATGAAATTCCACAGCTAGCAAATGTTCAGGTGCTTTAACTGATGTATTGCTGACAACCACCAATCTGTTTGATAAGGGAAACCCTATAAACAAAAAGCAAGTCCTGAAAAACTCCGAGGGAGAAAAGCAGGCATTCTTCACCTGTCAGTGGAAAGAAAGACGTGTGATTTTAGAATTTGTGTCATTTTAGATGAAAAGGCCAGAAGGCAGAAGCAGACAACAATCACGGGGGAAAGGGTGAAAAATCATCAGCATAATTTTCTGTAAATGCTGTCAAGGTTTTTTTGGGGGGAAAACTCTTATGCATTCAGTATTTTTTTTAACTTGATAAATTTTGAGATAGGGCTTATTTCAAATTGCTCCGTGTGGTACAGTCCTCCGTGCCCCAAGTGCATTGAGCCAGTGTGGTGTAGCAGTCAGACTGTCCAGCTAGGACAAAGCCCCGAAGGGACTCATTTCCACTCAGACATGAAGATGCCTTTGGCCTCGCTGCTCTTTCTTATCCCCGTCTATTTATTTGTTACATTTTTATCCCACCCTTTCTGTAAAAGAGTACAGGGTACTGTACATTATTTCCTTTCCTCCATTTTATCTTTTCTCTGCACACCACACCCTCAATACAAATCCGGCTCACACATGCCTGGTAAGTGTTGAACATTAGCAAATGTCTCTCTGCCCAACCTGGATGTGCCCCCCTCCAGGAAGATGTAACATGTAGTTTGGCCCTGGAGGGAGTAGTGATTCAGGAATCCCCCCCCCCGTTCAAATTTCATCTTTGCCACCAACTCACTAATGCCCTGTATGGCCTGGGACCAACATACCTGAGGGACGGCCTTCTCCCAACATACCTGAGGGACGGCTTTGGTTGCTCCTGCTAGACGTGTGGCAACCTGAGAAAGGTCTTTCTTGGTTGTGGCACCAAAACTTTGAAACTCCTTTTTCAAGGAGATTTGTCTGTCTCCCTGTATTGGTGGCATTCACCAGTGGGTGGAGGCTTTTTTTGTTTGGTTTGGTTTAACCCCCTCCCCAAAAAAAGGATTATTGGCCCTCCTCCCTGGTTCTGATGTTGCATGTTTATGTGTTTTATTAAATTAGTTTATAATTTTAAATGTTTTTAATTCTTCAGATGTTCTCATGCCTGCTGCCTTGGGGACCTTGATCAGCTGGAAAGGCGGCATGAAAATGTTTTAACTAAATGTGATAATACATATTTGTTATCAGTTCTTAGAAATATATCCTATTCTCACAGCTTTGAGGCAGGTCTGGGGCACAAGGGAACTCAGATATATATAAGGGAAATGTCCCAGGTACTCTGGGATGTTTCATGTTTCTCCTTGGTCTCTCAGAGAGACCACAAACACATGTACAAATCGTAGCTCATACTCCAAAAGGTAACGTGAAGGAAGGCAAAAAACTTGCCAACTCCAGGTTAGGAAATACCTGCAGTTTTGGGGGTTGGAGCTTGGGGAGGGCAAGGTTTGAGGAAGGAGTGAGCTTAGAGGGGTATAATGCAATAGAGTCCACCCTCCAAAGTAGCCATTTCCTCTAAGAGAACTAGGGTTGCCAACCTCCAGGCGGGGGTGGAGAGCACCCAGAATTACAATGGCTCTCCAGATGATGTAATTTTCAAATAAGAAAACACATGGTTTCTTCTTGTCCCCCCTCCTCCCTGCTCTTTAGCTGTAATATGCTTTGAGCTTCCTATATTTAAATAAAAAGTACATAATCTTGAACAGCAGGATCTCATATTTTAAATTCGTTCTGGAAAGAACAACAAATCCTTCAATCATCATCCAAAGACTCAACATTCCTATGTTATCAGATATGAATATAACAGACCTTCCAGTCTATTTATGTCTATATTTGTTACAGCCCAAACACTTGTATACTGCTGTATCCGGCCTGATGTTTACTTCATTTTCCAGTTTGTTCCCAATGATGTTTTGGCAGCTGTCAAAGAATTAGAAGCAAATTCTGAATGTTGTATGTACATTAGATCTTGTAGACATTCTGCCTGAGCCGAGTCCTACCTGACTTGCATCCAGATCTATACCCTTTCAAATAAGATTTCAACTTGTCAATATTCTTTCTGTTTTTGATTTCCCTGTATTATAATCAAAAGTATTGATATGTAAATAATGTATAAGCCTTGCTCAATGATAATTGCTAATTTCAGCTGTGACAGTGTTATCATGGAAAGAGCACCGTTATTATCCTGCTATGGGTGTATTCACAGAGTTCTATGAGCTCAGTCGAGAACTTCGTTCAGTTGAGTGTGGATTTAGACCTTGGGAATACATCAACAAGGAGACCCTGAATTGGGTGGAAATGTGGTGTGTGTGTGTGTTAAGTGCCATCAAGTCACTTCTGATTTGTGGTGACCCTATCAATTAATGACCTCCAAAATATCCTATAATTAACAGCCTTGCTCAGGTCTTCCAAACCGAGGGCCATGGCTCCCTTGATGGAGTCAATCCATCTCATGTTGGGTCTCCTTCTTCTCCTGCTACCTTCATTTTTCCTGGCATTGTTGTTTTTCCCCAGTGAGTCTTCTCTTCTCATAACATAACCAAAGTACGATAGCCTCAGTTTAGTCATTTTGGCCTCTAGAGAGAGTTCAGGCTTCATTTGATCTAGAACTCACTTACTTGTCTTTTTGGTGGTCTACGGTAACCGTAAAACTCTCCTCCAACACCACATTTCAAATCAGTCAACATTCTTCCTGTCAGCTTTCTTCACTGTCCAACTTTCACATCTAAACATAGTGGTGGGGAATACTGTGTCATGAATTAACTTGATCTTGGTCAACCCAGCAACACATCCTTACACTTAAGGATCTTTCCTAACTCCTTCATGGCTGCCCTTCCCGGTCTCAGTCGTCTGATTTCTTGGTGGCAGTCTCCCTTTTGGTTGATGATGGCCCCAAAGAATATAAAATCTTTAACAATTTCAGTTTCTATCATCATTGTTGTTCAGTCGCACAGGTCGAGTCCGACTCTTTGCGACCCCATGGTTTCTCAAGAGACATGTGAGGTGGTCTGGTCCTCCCATCTCTTTAAGGACCTGCCATAGTTTGTTGTGATCCACACAGTCAAAGGCTTTAGCATAGTCAATGAAGCAGAAGTAGATGTTTTTCTGGTACTCTCTTGCTTTCTCCATAATCCAGCGAATGTTGGAAATTTGATCTCTAGTTCCTCTACCTCTTCGAAACCCAGCTTGTACTTCTGGCAGTTCTCTATCCACGTACTGTTGAAGCCTAGCTTGTAGGATCTTGAGCATGACCTTGCTAGCATGTGATATGAGTGCAATTGTGCAATAGTTTGAACATTCCTTGGCATTGCCCTTCTTTGGGATTGGAATGTATACTGACCTTTTCCAATCCTGAGGCCACTGTTGCGTTTTCCAAATTTGCTGGCAAATGGAGTGCAGAACTTTAACAGCATCATCTTCTAAGACTTTGAATAGCTCAGCTGGAATACCATCACCTCCACTAGCTTTGTTGTTAGCAATGCTTTCTAAGGCCCATTTAACTTCACATTCCAGGATGTCTGGCTCGAGGTCAGTGATTATACCGTCGTGGTTGTCAAGGACATCGAGGTCTTTCTTGTATAGTTCTTCTGTGTATTCTTGCCATCTTTTCCTAATCTCTTCTGCTTCTGTTAGGTCCCTACCGTTTTTGTCCTTTATCATGGCCAGCTTTGCATGGAACGCTCCCTTGATTTCTCCAATTTTCTTGAAGAGATCTCTAGTCCTTCCCATTCTATTGTTTTCTTCTATTACTTTGCACTGTTCATTCAGGAAGGCCTCCTTATCTCTCCTTGCTGTTCTCTGGAAATCTGCATTCAGTTGGGTAAATCTTTCCTTTTCGCCTTTGCCTTTCGCTTTCCTTCTTTCCTCTGCTATTTGTAAAGCCTCATCAGAAAGCCACTTTGCTTTCTTACATTTCTTTTTCTTTGGGATGGTGGTGATTGCTGCCTCCTGTACAATGTCACGAACCTCCGTCCATAGTTCTTCAGGCACTCTATCTATCAAATCCAGACCCTTGAATCTATTCTTCACCTCTACTGTATATTCATCAGGGATGCGATCTAGGTCAAACCTGAATGGCCTCGTGGTTTTCCCAATTTTCTTCAGTTTAAGTCTGAATTTTGCAATGAGTAGCTCATGATCTGAACCACAGTCAGCTCCAGGTCTTGTTTTTACTGACTGGATAGAGCTTCTCCATCTTTGACTGCAAATTATATAGTCAATCTGATTTCGGTGTTGCCCATCTGGTGATGTCCATGTGTAGAGTCGCCTCTTAGGTTGTTGGAAAAGGGTGTTCGCTATGACCAGTGTGTTCTCTTGACAAAACTCTGTTAACCTTTGCCCTGCTTCATTTTGCTTTCCAAGGCCAAACTTGTCTGTTATTCCAGTTACCTTTTGACTTCCTACTTTAGCATTCCAGTCCCCTATGATGATGAGGACATCATTTTTTGGTGTTAGTTCTAGGAGGTGTTGTAGGTCTTCATAGAACCGGTCCACTTCAGCCTCTTCTGCATCAGTGGTTGGGGCATAGACTTGGATTACTGTGATGTTGAATGGTTTGCCTTGGAATCGGACAGAAATCATTCTGTCATTTTTGAGATTGTATCCCAGTACTGCCTTTTGCACTCTCTTGTTGACTATAAAGGCCACACCATTTTTTCTACGAGATTCCTGGCCACAGTAGTAGATATAATGGTCTTCTGAGTTAAATTCGCCCATTCCTGTCCACTTTAGTTCACTGATTCCTAGGATATCGATGTTCAGTCTTGCCATCTCATTTTTGACCACGTCAAGCTTACCTTGATTCATAGATCTTACATTCCAGGTTCCTATGTAGTATTGTTCTTTGCAGCATCGGACTTTCCTTTCGATAAAACCCTGCATGAACACCTGGGAACAAAATGTAGGCTACACAATAAAAACGCAAGAATGGGAAAAAATGTGGGAAACGAAAAAATTAGTAAGAGCCACACCATACAAAGAGAATATCCTAAAAATGTTTTACAGGTGGCACTGGTCACCGGATAAAATAACAAAATGTTATAAAAATGTCTCGGATACATGCTGGAGATGTAATAATAACGTAGGAACATACTATCATATCTGGTGGAGGTGTGACAAAATAGTAAAATTTTGGAAAATGGTAAAATATTTGATAAAAGAAATTGTAGGAATAGATCTGCAGCTTAAACCGGAAAGTTACTTGCTTAATATCTTGCCAGATATAGTAAATACAGATGATAAATGTATTGTGTTATATATCCTCACGTTAAGCAGAATTCTGATAGCGAAAAAATGGAAATCAGATTTACTACCTAAAAAAGAAGAAATAATGGAAAAAATATTCGAAATAGCAGAAATGGACAGATTAAATATGATATTAGCAGAGAGAGATGATAACGCTTATAAGAAAAGATGGTTTAAAGTGTATAAATGGTTTGAAAAAAATGTAGAATGAACACTCCGAAACTGATTTGTACAATGGGAATGTACTTGGATTTTTATTTTTTGTTTGTTTGTTTGTTGGAAAAAGTATAAATAAATTCTTTAAAAAAAAAAAAAGAAAGAAAGAAAATCTACAGCAGCTAATCTTCTGATTTAATTTCAACCCATTGGTTCTGGTCCAACCTTCTGGGGCAACAGAAAGCAACTCCGTACTATCCTCTATATGACGGCCCTTCAAGTACTTGAAGATGGTTATCATATCACCTCTCAGTCATCTCCTCTCCAGGCTAAACATACCCAGTTCCTTCAGCCTTTCCTCATAGGACTTGGTCTCCAGACCCCTCACCAGCAGAACAGAGGGGCAACATTCTGCTTTTCACAAAGAGTCTGAACTACCACAAACTGCCCCCCCTTTTGGAGAAGTTTGTTGTGGTTTGTCAGTTCAGGAACCTTGGTTTGTGAACGCTGAACTGCCCAAAATTCATCAGCTGGTTTGTTCCCATCCCTACGGCTTTCTACTTGATGCCTAATGAACATTAATGTATGTACCACAAGGCTAGACAATGGGTTGGGGTTCACATTGAATGGAGTACTGTCGCCAAGATGGACTTTTCTTTCATAGCTAGTCACCTAACCTCAGAAAGGTGAAGGCCACTAAGAGCAAGGCTTGCTGATCAGCATCTTAATAACTTTGCACTTATCACTGGAAGAAGAAGAAGAAAGGGGAGGAGGAGGGGGAGGGAGAGGAGGAGGAGGGGATTGGATTGGATTTATACCCCACCCTTCACTACCCAAAGGAGTCTCAGAGTGGCTTACAAACTCCTTTCCCTTCCCCTCCCCACAACAGACACCCCGTGAGTTAGGTGGGGCTGAGAGAACTCTGACACAAAATGCTCTTTTTCAAGGACAGCTGTGCCAGAGCTGGTGACTGACCCAAGGTCACATCAGCAGGTGCAAGTGGAGGAGTGGGGAATCAAACCCAGTTCTCCCAGATTAGAGTCCACGCACTTAAGAGCCAGTTTGCCAGTTTGCCAGCCGTGCACTTAAGAGCCAGTTTGGTGTAGTGGTTAAGTGTGTGGACTCTAATCTGGGAGAACTGGGTTTGATTCCCCACTCCTCCACTTGCACCTGCTGATGTGACCTTGGGTCAGTCACCAGCTCTGGCACAGCTGTCCTTGAAAAAGAGCAGTTTGTGTCAGAGTTCTCTCAGCCCCACCTAACTCACGGGGTGTCTGTTGTGGGGAGGGGAAGGGAAAGGCGTTTGTAAGCCGCTCTGAGACGCCAAGTGAAGGGCGGGGTATAAATCCACTCTCCTCCTCCTCCTCTTCTTCTTCTTCTGCTTCTTCTTCTTCTTCTCTACACCAAACTGTACCATCCTGTTGATTGTACTTGACTTATAACATGCAATTCTCTTCTTCTGTTTCTCCATGCCTACTACCCCTCTGCATATCACACCTAATCCAATCACGCCTGCTATTGCCATTCAGCATCTGAAATCACTCTACTCGCCACTTATAAGGACAGATGGACTCACATTCCAGCTGTATCTGAAGAAGTGAGCAGTGACTCACGAAACCTCCTACCCTGCCACAAATGTTATTAGTCTTCAAGGTGCTACTGGTCTCTTGCGCTTTTCTACTGCTACTCAGGCTCATAGCCATGGGGGGCTGGCAAGGACGGTGCCCCCATGCATGTACCCTGCCCTCTCAGGGATCATGCTAACCCATTGCATTGGCGGCATCATCTGCTGCTCTGTTGCTGCCCCGGCCACCTTTGGCCGCTGTGTTGTAGATGGAGGCCAAGCAGGAGGGCTAAGGTGAAGCGGGAGGGACAGAACGGCACAGCCTTGCTGGGTCTTCCTACTTTGACAGCCATCTTTGGCTGCAGAAGCAGGAAGACTCAGCAAGGCCACACCTCTCCCTCCTGCTGGCTCACTCTCTCTCTGGCTCGCTCGGGCTGATGTGCTGCGGAGGCACCTGCTGCTTTCTTGGGAGATAGATGGTCGAGATGTGCATTCCCCCCCCCCATCCTCCTCCTTCCGCTGCTGAGTGTCCCGACTCCCTCCCAGTTTGGTGTAGTGGTTAAGTGCGCGGACTCTAAACTGGGAGAACCAGGTTTGATTCCCCACTCCTCCACTTGCACCTGGCTGGGTGACCTTGGGCAAGCCGTAGTTCTCATAAGAGCTGTCCTTGAAAAAGAGCAGTTTCTGTCAAGAGCTCTCTCAGCCCCACCTACCTCACAGGGTGTCTGTTGTGGGGAGGGGGAGGGAAAGGAGTTTGTAAGCCACTCTGAGACACCTTTGGGTAGTGAAGGGTGGGGTATAAATCCAATTTCCTCCTCCTCCTCCATCCCCGCTGGCGGTTACTGCCCCCTCTTTGTCCCCCCCGGAAAAATTTCTGGCTACAGGCCTGCTGCTACTCAACCTAGTAGACGACTTTCTACACGGTGTTTAAGATTTCAGCAGCCTTGTTTTTTACCACTTCTTTCTGCTTCCCCCCCAAAAAAGTTTACAAACCAGGTGGGAAGTTATAACAAATAAACAAATAAATAAAATAAAGGAAGGAAACCGACCCGATTTAATTCTTTTTTCTAAATCTCATTATGGTTGAAGGCTGATTTAAGTTGTTTATATGTAATGCGGGATTAAGAATGTGCAATTAAGGATATCGCTGAATATCCCCGAGGATACCTAATTGCCTTAGCATAAATAAATATATGCCTATGAACAGAGAATAGAAGCTATTTTGTTGATGCAGAGTTTTGGAGAGAGAAAAATCTACAAAAGGCTTTGTAATTACAATTGTGAAAATTTAATAAGCAAGTTATAATTTTAATAAAATCACGGTCTGATTGAAGCCTGTTAGCCACCTGTGGCTTGGCATCTTCCATGTTTATGCAAATGAGATACAAATAGATGAGTTGGCTTACTTGCATGTAACGAGCAAGCGCACATTTTTGGGAAGCCCATGGGATGTTAAGTGCATGGACTGTAATCTGGGACTGTAATCTGGGAGAACTGGGTTTGATTCCTCACTCCTCCATTTGCAGCTGCTGGATGACCTTGGGCAAGCCATAGTTCTAGCACAGCTGTTCTTGAAAAAAGAGCCGTTTCTGTCAGAGCTCTCTCAGCCCCACCTACCTCACAGGGTGTCTGTTGTGGGGAGGGGGAGGGAAAGGAGTTTGTAAGCCTCTCTGAGACTCCTCTAGGTAGCTTCTATAGTTGCAAAGTTATTTACAATGCAATTCTAAACAATTACACCCTCCTAAAACCAGTTCCTTCAATGTACCTAGAAGGGTTTGACTCTGTTTAGGATTGCACTGTTTAGTGTAGTGGTTAAGTGTGCGGACTCTAATCTGGGAGAACCGGGTTTGATTCCCCACTCCTCCACATGCACCTGCTGGTGTGACCTTGGGCAAGCCCTAGTTCTTTCAGAGCTGTTCTGTCAAGAGCTCTCTCAGGGCGTCTGTTGTGGGGAGGGGAAGGGAAAGGAGATTGTAAGACGCTCTGAGACTCTGAGTGGAGGGTGGGGTATAAATCCAATCCCCTCCTCCTCCTCCTCTTCCTCCTCCTTTGATACTTATTTATTTCAATTATGTCCTGTCCTTCTCACAATACAAGAACCCGTGGGCACTCCATGAAACTGCAGAGCGGTCGGGTTAGAACGGATAAAAGGAAGTACTTCTTCACCCAAAGAGTGATTAACACATGGAATTCACTGCCACAGGAAGTGGTGGCGGCTACAAACATGGACGGCTTCAAAAGGGAATTAGATAAGCATATGGAGCAGAGGTCCATCAGTGGCTATTAGCCACAAGGTATAGATAGGGGCTCTGGGGCAAGTGATGCTCTGTCTTCTTGGTGCTTGGGGGGGGGGTCAACAGTGGGAGGGCTTCTAATGTCCTGGCCCCACTGGTGGACCTCCTGATGGCACTGGTATTTCTGGCCACTGTGTGACACAGAGTGTTGGACTGGATGGGCCTTTGGCCTGATCCAACATTGGCGTCTCTTATGTTCTTATGTTTTATCCCCAGAACAACCCTGAGGTCGGTTCGGCTTAGAGAGACAGGGGCCGAAGGTCACCCAGCAAACTTCCATGGCAGAGTGGGGATTTGAACCTGGTTCTTTCCAGATCCTAGTCCCACACACTAACCACTACTCCATGCTGGCTCTTGGATACCAGAGTGGGTGCCCACCCTGAGACAGTAACTCACAGCATTCTTCCTTGTTTCTCTAGAGAGCGGAGGGACCTGCTGGTAACTGAACAGCATCAAAACTATGGAGGCGAAGGACTAATTTTCCAGAGGTGGGGGATTGCGGGGTGGTGGTGGGGCCCTCTTTCTGCTGCACAGCAGTTTCCTGCCATCCTTAACCCTACAGTAAGGCTGCTTTTAATTTTCCATTTCTATTAACATCAATTATTAACCTCATGAATATTAACTGGCAACCTCAATTTAGTATTTTTAATATTATTTAGTAAATTGAAAGAAGGGGGGAACAGAGAACCTGTGGAGTCGTGGAGAAATTGCTTCGTGAACTTCTGCTGCCTGAAAATTAAGTTTGCATTTGTTTAGAGCTGGGAGGGAGGGTAGAACTTGGCATGCGTGAGACTAGCAGTGCAATTCTAGGCAAAGTCACACCCTTCTAGCCCATTGACTTCTGTTTAGGATTGTGCTGTTCAGCCTGGCTCACTCGTGCGGGCGGGGGAGGGTAGTAGGACAACGAGGGGGCGAGGCCCCGGATGGATTGCACCATTTGAGACCGTAAGGGGTGGGTTTCAGCTTTGACTGTCCCTCCACATAAAAGACTCAATGGAAATAGCAAACATAGCGCAGCCCGGTGAAAGGTGATACCTGCTCTCTTTGCCTGCTGCGCCATTTGTTTGTTTCTGACATGGAGGACCCTTCCAAAACGTGGTCCTCCGCCTGCAGTGCACCTCCTTCTCTTGTAGGAGAGAATTAAGTTTGCACTTGTTTTGTATCTCAGACGATCTTAAACCCGGGGTCCGTGGATCTTGTGCAGACTGTGAACAGTGCCTAACTGATCAACTCTGGTCCCCTAGTGACCGCCAGCTGCTACTGGGTCAAATCATGTGGGATGGGTACAATTGCCATCCTCCCATTTTTACAACTGGTCTTGAGACTGCGGAGATCAGTTCCCTTTGGAGAAAACGGCTGCATTGGAGAGTGGGCTCTCTGGCACTGTACCCCACCGAGGTCCCTCCCCTCCCCAGATCCTGCCTTCTCCAGGCTCCGCCCCCAAAATCTCCCAAGTATTTCCCAGCACAGGGCTGGCAGCCCTTGGGATGGCCGCTTTCCTCCCATCAAGAGCAGAGTGGTTAAGAGCGTGGACTCCAATCTGGGAGAGCCGTGTTTGATTCCCCACTCCTCCACATGCAGCTGCTGGAGTGGCCTTGGGTCAGTCACAGCTCTCAGACTGAGAGCCAGTTTGGTGTAGTGGTTAAGTGCGCGGACTCTAATCTAGGAGAACCGGGTTTGATTCCCCACTCCTCCACTTGCACCTGGCTGGATGACCTTGGGCAAGCCGTGGCTCTGATAAGAGCTGTTCTTGAAAAAGAGCAGTTTCTGTCAAGCGCTCTCTCAGCCCCACCTACCTCACAGGGTGTCTGTTGTGGGGAGGGGAAGGGAAAGGAGTTTGTTAGCCGCTCTGAGACACCTTTGGGTAGTGATGGGCGGGGTATAAATCCAATCTCTTCTTCTTCTCTCTCAGAGCTGTCCTTGAAAGAGCTCTCTCAGTCCCACCTACCTCACAGGGTGTCTGTTGTGGGGAAAAGAACGGAAGGAGATTGTAAGCTGCTCTGAGGCTCTGAATGAAGAGTGGGGTATAAATCCAATCTCCTCCCCCTCCTCCTCCTCTTCTTCTTACCCCCCCCCCCCCGCAAGGCAGCATAGAAGATCAGTGTGTGTGAGAGTAATGGAGTAAAGACCCATGGAAAGAGGAACCTGCAGTAAGATTTTTTTGATGGCTAACCTCACAGCTGCGGTGGCTCAAGTGGTTAAGACGCTGAACTGCAGGCTGTGGAAGGTCGGTAGTTCAGCAGTTCGAGACCCGGGTGTGCCGCATGACGGAGTGAGCTCCCGTCTCTGGTTCCAGCTCCTGCCAACCTAGCAGTTCGAAATCAAGAAATTGCAAGGAGATAAATAGGTACCACTTCGGTGGGAAGGTAACAGCGTTCCGTGCGCCTCGGCGTTTAGTCATGCCGGCCACATGACCACGGAAACGTCTTTGGACAGCGCTGGCTCTTCAGCTTTGAAACGGAGATGAGCACCGCAACCCTAGAGTCAGAGTCGACTGGCTTTCGAGCAAGGGAACCTTTACCTTTAACCTCACCAAGCTGCAGAGTGTCAGGGCTCACAGCCCCAGTGACACTGTGTGGTGCATGCCATTGGGAATGCCCCTGCTGTATACCATTTGCATGCCCGGGGCAGCCCGTGAAGCTGGGGCTCTGGAGCATTGGTGAGTGGGTGGGGGAACTGCAGGCAGCCGGAAGCCAAGGGCCTTGGCAGCTGCCTCAGCTCAGAATATGCTGATGCTGATCCTGCCCGTTTGCCGTTATTGTTTTGAAGCAATCCGCTGTATGATTTACGATCGCCCTGGATAGAATGATGGTAATTTGGCCAGTAGCTTATCCTCTCAAATAATGGAATACGAGGCACAGCGAATTGGCATCACTGGATGAACATGGAGTGTGTGTCGTCCTGCTGATGTACCATCAAAACATGTCGACAGATTCCCTGCAGCCATCCCAAACAGAAAAAGACCTTTCAAGCTCTTGATTTGTTGGGGATGCCACCTCCGCCTCAACCCGGATGGCCTACGCTAGCCCCATCGCGTCAGATTTTGGAAGCTAAGCAGGGTCGGTCCTGGTTAGTATTTGGATGGGAGACCACCAAGGAAGTCCAGGGTCACTATGCAGAGGCAGGCAATGGCAAGCCACCTCTGTTCGTGCCTTGCCTTGAAAACCCCATGACGGATTGCCATGAGTCTGCTGCAACGTGAGGGCGTTTCCACCGTCACCATCAATCTGCTTACTCTGTATAACCTAGCTGCCTGGGATTTGAGGGGAAGGGGAAGGACCTGGTGGAAAAAGTCCAACAAACCAACTGAGGATAATTGTTCTACATCTCCAGCTCCTATCTATCTGTTTACATAGCATATGTATGTTTATTGAGCGTTTCGTGCATCCAGGAAATAGGTTTGTAAAGTGGACATGAGAACAAGTAATCCTGATTTATGGTCTGCCTGGTAAAGTTTCAGATTTGCGCTTAATTTGTTTTGTGGGTCAGCTTGGCCCTTCCTGAGAACTCTAAAAATGGCTGCCTCGCGTTTTACTATACATTTGCAAAGCGGCTATAATATGATTTGTGCTTGAATTTATATTTCAGATGGGAATTCAAGTTATGACTATTTCCTCCTTTTAAAATCATCAGGTCCTCCTGAATATGTTCAGCTGAAAAACAGAACTGGCTTAACAGTCTTTTATACCCAAGACTTGTAAAGAATCAATATAGTTCCCATCAGAACAGTAAATTACTTACTGAACCACTTCCAGTAATCATGATGTACAATTTCATATTAACTCTTCCTCTTCTCCACTCAGACGTTCTTTGATAGTCTCAGACGGCTATCTTTTTTCTCTCTCTCTCCGAAAGAGCAATGTGTTGAAAATGAAAAGTTAATTCATTATATGCTCAAGGTTGGGTTTTCCACTGTACTAATCATTCAATATAATAGATTCTCCAGTCCAACCGGGGGCCTTGTCATGATATAATTATCCAAGTGTACAGTTACCGAGCGCGGGGCCAGACAGGAAGCAGGTGTGAAAGCAGTTCTCATAGATCCGACCATCACATTACTCTGCTGCAGATGGCCCAGACTAGTTGGATCTCGTCTGAGCTTGGAAGCTAAGGAGGCCAGAACTTGGACAGGAGACCACCAAGGAAGCTGGGGAATGCTGTGCAGAGGAAGTCAATGGCAAACCATCTCAGCTCATCTGTTTCCTTGAAAACCCCACGAGGCGGAACTTGTTGTGGGGTTGCCATGAGTCCACTGCGACACAATGACACACACTATCTTTAAACCAACCCTGTGTTGCTGGACTCCAAAGAGCTTGGGAAAGGGGCCACTGCTGGAATTAATGAGTGAGGCCGCATTATGGAACGGATAAAAGGAAGTACTTCTTCACCCAAAGAGTGATTAATACATGGAATTCACTGCCACAGGAAGTGGCGGCGGCTACAAGCATGGACGGCTTCAAAAGGGAATTCGATAGGCATATGGAGCAGAGGTCCATCAGTGGCTATTAGCCACAAGGTATAGATAGGGACTCTGGGGCAAGTGATGCTCTGTCATCTTGGTGCTTGGGGGGGTCAACAGCGGGAGGGCTTCTAATGTCCTGGCCCCACTGGTGGACCTCCTGATGGCACTGGTATTTCTGGCCACTGTGTGATACAGAGTGTTGGACTGGATGGGCCTGTGGCCTGATCCAACATTGGCGTCTCTTATGTTCTTAAAGTGGGTAGCAGCCAATGGTCCGAAGCTCTCTAAGATCAAGGCATGGCTTCAGGATCACAGAGGATGACTCCTTCTGCCACAAGTTCTTCAAAGTTGTCCAGCGTCTTGGTGCATAGTCCTATACATGTCTGTCTACCTATACCAGTCATTGGGGCTTCCTCCCAGGTCAGCACGCACAGGATCGCATGGCTTTGTGTCATTTGGATTGCTTCGTGTCTGTGCTTGCTGCCTCACCCTGTGGCTGGATTTATGGCGTCCAGTGCTCTATTGTTACTTGATAGGGGACAGATTATCTTGAAATAGGACTGTCCTGCCTAAAGCAAGAAAAACGGCAACCGGAGAGGGGGATTGGAGAGAGAGGGAGTCAGTGTATTGTAGTTGTTAAAATGCCGGGCTAGGATCTGAGAGGCCTAGTTTTGAATTCCCTTACTGCCAAGCACACAGGAAGGTGCCTTATACTGAATCAGACCATTAGTCTATCAATGTTAATGTCTACTCAGAACGCAGCAGCTCTCCAGGGTCTTAGGTGGACGTCTTGCACATCAGCTCCTACCTGGTCCTTTTAACTGACGATCCCAAGAGTTGAACATATGACTTGCAACATGCAAAGCAGATGATCTGGCTGGGTATTTAATTCTGAGTTTCTAATTATCAGCTTTTATGGCGTTTTTTTATTTTTGTATGCCATCTCGGGCAGGTTCTCTGGAGGAGTGGCATAGAAGTTTCTAAATAAGAAAACAAACGCTTTCCCACTGAGCCGTAGCCCAGTGAAAGCTTGCTGGGGGACATTAGGCCAGTCAATGTCTCTTAGCCTACCCCATGTCACGGGGTCGTGGTTGTTAGTCTAGAGCACAGCAGGGGATCCACTTTGGATCCCCATTGGGAAAAGCAAGGCATAAATATTTCAGTGAATAAATATTCAGGCAGTGGGCAAATGCATCTTGCACTGTTACATGGAGCAGTGTGTAAAATGGTTTCTGCACAGGGCATCTCTCCGTGAGCATGCACTGAAACGCATAGTGTCAACATGTGTGTTAAGTGAAAATAATCCTGTTTTTATTTGTTTAAAAAATTGTTTTTACTCTGAACAAAAAGGAAGTAATCTGGCCTTCAGGGGGAAAACATTCGCTCACTGGTCCAGAAGAAAACAGCGCTCAAGCCCAGATCTCCGGGTTCTGTTCCCCTTTGTGTGGTTGTTTGACATCTTTAGATGCACACCCTTCAAGGTGACTTACAATGCAGTCCTAACCAGAATTAAGCCCACTGAATTCCTTGGACTTAGAAGGGCGTAACTCTGTACTGTTAGTTACCCACCCTGTCACACAGTCAAGATAATGTGATGTAGTGCTTAAGGTATAGGACTAGCAGTGCGATCTTTATTTTATTTATTTATAGCCTACCTTTCTTCCTGAGACTCAAGGTGGGTTACATAGAGTAAAGCAACACAATCATGAAGCATGAGACATCCAGCAAACAATGCAGTGAGAATATGATTGCAAAAATTAAAAACAGTGCAAAAACAGTATCAGGCATGAATTTTAGGGTTACCAGTCCCCAAGTCCTGGCAACGGTTCCCCTGGTTTTCAGAGCTTCTGCTCGCCACTGGCCAGCTGGTTGGTGAGGGGAACCCTGTCCCCAACATGATGACATCACCCGGAAGTGATGTCATCACATCAGGGGAGTCATACAGTGCCACTCTGGTTTTTGGGCAAAACTCTATGGTTTGAAGCCAGTTTTACCATAGAGTTTTGCCTCAAAACCAGAGTGTCAATGCACAACCTTCCCGATGTGATGACATCAGTTCTGGGTGATGTCATTGCATTGGGGACATCCTGGAACACCCCCCAAAGCCCCCTGCTGGTGCGACGAGGGGACTTTGAAACCCTAGGCATGATATGTCATAAGCAATGGAAAAAGAACCAAACCCAACTGGAATGACAAAAGTAGAAAGTAATATAGTAAGACCCAGATAATATATACAATTTATTTATTTATTTATTTGTATATATACCCCGCCCTCCCTGCGAGCAGGCTCAGGGCGGCTTACAGAGGTTGGTACAATGTACCTAGACAACATAAAACTTTAAAACAAACAGTGGAGTAGATTGCAATCTTGTTCCCTTTATAAAAACTCCCTCCATTCCTTTATACTGTACGAGGGATACCAGCCTCCAGGTGGGACCTGGGGATCCCTCAGAATTACAGCTGTTGAGTTGCTCGCTTAACAAAGCAGTCGGAGAGTGATTCAGCAAGAACACAACTTTATTCTTCAACTCGAACACAACTCCAACACAGATCAACATCTGATAGCCAGAACAGCCTTTACAATGCAGCTGTCCTGCTTTTAAACATTCCCGGCTAATGTAGCCACACCCACTGTACAAATACCAACCAATAAGGTTGTTCACATAAGGACCAATCACGGATGTTCCCGCTCAGGGAGCTTGCTAGAAGGTGATTGGTTAGGTGCTTTCTGGGCTAGTAACACGATTGGATGGATCTGGATCCTAGCCCAGGACGAAGCTTTACATTACACTTCAATTAGATGTTTCACAACATATCATGCATTCAAGGCAGCGTTGAATACACTACAACAGCTCATCTCCGGACTACAGAGATCAGTTCCCCTGGAGAAAACGGATGCTCGGGAGGGTGGACTCTAGGGCATTGTGCCCCACTGTTTCCCAACATGAATCTGGCAAGCCAACCCCACCATCCCCCATCAGCGGCCGGGGGACCCGGCAACCATACTGCAGCCCTTACTCTAGGAGTGTAGTGTCCGCTGACCACCACCGGAGGCCAGCGCACACGCCTGAGCTTCAGTCTGGGACAACAATGGGGACTAGGATCCTAGTCCCTCCACTGGGGGAACCAATGGGAACCGTGGCGGGAAATTCAAACCCGCCAATGGGACCCAGGGGTGGTCCCCTGGCTGTGTATATAGTTGGCCTGCCGGCCGTTTGTGCGGTGTCTTGTGTGCCTAATAAAGCGTGCTATGCACTACGTCGTCGTTCATCGTTCTTCCATGCGGCAACCCACTACATAACAAGGAGTAAGCTCCACTGAATAGATCTGAGTAGGATTCTTAGTAGACATGCTTAAGAGTGCACTGTAAGGGACTCAAGTTCCAGCTCTTATTCTGGATAGCTTAGGGCCGGTCGTTCTCTCGCCTAACAGACTCGTAGGGTTCTTGTGAGGATAAAATGGAAGGCGGGAGAACCAAGTATTTTGCTGTAGGCTCTTTGAAGGAAAGGCAGGATAGATGTTATAAGTTATACTTGATCTTAATAAACATTTTAAAAACCAAAAAAAAAAAAGGTAAGCGCAGATTTTCTCCTTGCCCTTTAAGTACATGTTTCGGACTGTAATAGGGATTCTGACCCACATTAGTGATTTTAGGTCAAGAGCTCTTATCGATTGATACATTTAAATCCTACCCTTTTCACACCACAAAGCCCAAAGCAGCATACGTAAGATTCCCAGAGTTCAGTTTGTGTTCGCTGAACCCATCTCTTTTTGTCTGCTGCCTTCAGACAAGTCAGACCATAATTCTGGCTCCCCTTCTTCCTGTCATGTGCCTCTGATGTCACAAGACTTCCTGTCAGGTGCTTATAGTTCATTGTGTCTCATGCTTCCCCCAGGTTGCTTTTTAGGTTGAAAACCACTATGTTAAAATCAGGTATGAGGCGGAGAAAGTAGAGAAAATATTCTCTCCCTATCTCATCATACTAGAATTTGTGAGTACCCAGTGAAGTTCTTGGGTGGTAAATTAAAAGGAAATGTTCGATCAAAGAGAAATTGGCTTGTGGAATCTGAAGTATGGGAGGTAGACTGACAGCCCCTAATTTAGTTGCCTTTAAAATAGAATTAGGCAGAGTTTTGGAGGACAGGTCTGTCAATGGCTAAATGAAACCTTCACGTTCAGAGGTAGTAACCCTTTGAGATCCAGGTTGGGGAGCAACAGTGGAGTGCTTTTGGCCTCCGTGCCTTGTTTGTAGACTTTCCGGGGGGGATCTGGTTGGCTAATACATGAAACTAGGTGCTGGGCTAACTGGACTATTATTTGATCCAACACAGCTGTTCTTACATTTTTTTAATGCATGGGGTTATGGGTTCTTAGGGCAAAGTCCTATCTATATCAGCTGGTCATGGCCTTTCTGATTCTCAGGCAAAGGTTTTTCCTCCATTTCATCTTTTTAAGTGGAGATGGTAGTGGCCTTTTTTTTTTTTTTGCCTTTACGTCACAGCTGACTGATGGTGACCCTGTAGAGTTTTCAAGGCAAGAGATGTTCAGAGGTTGTTTGCCATTGCCTGCCTCTGCATAGCCACCCTGGACTTCCTTGGTGGTCTCCAGTCCAAGCAGTAACCAAGGCCAACCCTGGTGAGCTTCTGAGAGCTGACAAGTTTAGGCTAGCGTGGGCTATCCAGGTCAGTGTGGTAGGGACTTAGCCTGGAATATTCTGCATGCAAAACATGTGCTTTGTCAGTGAGCACACTCCGTACTTTTGCCAGGTCGGTAGCTCACCGCCTGAGGGTGTAGTGGGGTAAGCCAATGGTCACTTCCTTCCACTGGATTAAGAGGGTGATCTGGTTTTCTCTGTGTTTGGTGGCCCCTGCCCTCTGGGGATAGGGGAGTGGGCAAGTTGCAACACCCACCCCCCAAGAGGGGGATAGGGAGTGAGCTGGTTACTTGGACTGGCGGTGCACTTGATGTAAATATCTTGATGCTACCATATAGCATTGGAAACCACCATCTTGTACATGAGTTGGGTTTACCATGAGAGAGCCAGATTGGTGTAGTTGATAGGAGTGCAGACTCTAATCTGGGAGAACAGAGTTTGATTCCCCACTCTTTCACATGCAGCTGCTGGTATTACCCTGGGTCAATTACAAGCTCCTTCAGAGCTGTTCTCTCAAGGGCAGTTCTTGAAAGAGCTCTCTCAGCCCCACCTACCTCACAGGCAGTGTTCTCTCTAAGCTGAGTTAGTGTGAGCTAGCTCACAGGTTTTTATCCTCCGGATCACACATTTTTGTCTTAGCTCAGGAAGAATGGGGCCAGAGCAAACTAATTTATGCAGTAGCCAAATTGATCACTCACAACTTTAATGCCAGTAGCTCACAAAGTAGAATTTTTCCTCACAAGGCTCCATAGCTTAGAGGGAGCATTGCTCCCAGGGTGTCTGTTGTGGGGAGGGGAAGGGAAAGGAGATTTTAAGTCGCTCTGAGACTCCTATGGGTAGTGAAGGGCAGGGCATAAATCCAATCTCTTCCTCCTCCTCCTCCTTCCCACTTGGCCACACTGCAAGCTTGCAATATGGGCTCATTCTTGGGATCCCAAAAGCATAGGGTTCCAACCAGCAGGACACCTCCCATCCTCTCCCTCTGAGATCATCTGCTAGAGGGGTCTTCCCCTGTTCTCCATAACTTCTCTTTCCCCATACATCCTAGCACATGTCCTTTATGTTGCAGAAGTGTGTGGACTGGAGCCAACTAAACTTCTTCTTCCCCCACCTCCCTCCCCGCTTCTGTTAGCAGGCTTCTAAACCTGGATCTCCAGAGCAGAAGCTAATTAACTCTCCGAGCAAACAATTGAAGGGCGGGGGGATGTCCTACACCATTGTGAATCATATTGTTTCACGGGATGATATTAGTGATGCCGGCAGGTTTTATCTGCTAGAATAAGGACATTTACAGCATGAAGAATTTATATTCATTAAATGTAAATCCTTGGGTAATTTCTCTCTCTCTCTCTCTCTCTTGGATCCAGGCCGTGCATTGCTGAGGCTTACAGACAAAAAGCTGGAGCGGATGGGGATTGCTCAGGAAAACTTACGACAGCATATTTTGCAGCAGGTCCTCCAGCTGAAAGTGCGGGAGGAAGTCCGAAACCTTCAGCTGCTGACACAAGGTAAGGGAAAGTTCCAATAAAGAAGGCCCACCAGAGAGGAGAGGAAAAGGTTGTGCCGAGGCGGACAAAAATGACTTTGATGTTCTGCAGCCTGAACTGTTGCATGGAGGGGCCTCGTGGGGTCTCCCCACCTTCCCGGGGATGAACAAAAGGCAAATAACAAGAAACCGATCAATAGGTGAACTAGGGGCCACCTGTCTGTTAGGATGACAGCAATTATTAGTCTACTGTTTCCTAGTAGTAAAAAAGTCCCCTTCTCGTTAAGACAAACAGCAGAAATTCGGTATCGCTTTATGAACATCAGATGCTGTTAATGGTTTTTATCTTACATACATTGAGGACTAGATGTTTAGCATCATACCTGGTTGCCGCTGCCCAGGGTTGAATTTTCTCTTCTTCCGCATAAGGCTAAAATGCATTACTACCCCTGTCATTGCATCATCGTGTTTGTTTATTGCCTCGTCCCAGCTCTATATCTTTGAGCGCTGCTGGTGGAAGCTGGGAAATCACAGTGTGGTAACATCATAACATGGTAAGTGTGCCTAAATGTTGTAGGCAAAGACCTCAACCCAGGGCTGCTGTTTTCAGTGGCAGCTCCAGGTCTTGGAAAATGGCTTATTGGGCCATGAGGTTTTGCACTGACTGAGGTTTGCCAACTTATTTCTCAAAGAGAACATCTAGCTACATGGTCATGAGATGTTTGATTAAGGGGGTTATGTTCTGTCACAGGGCTACAGATCTTGGGAATGGGAGTCTATGGAGCATCTTTGGGTTATGCAGCTGGTAAAGGCACTGGCGCAACTGTGATAATGAATATCAGTGCTTGCCTTTTCACAAGTAGAGTAGTGCTGGGTTAATTCAGAAGAATATTAGCTGAAGTTCGCTATATTTTATTTGTTCCATGTGTTGAGGGGCTTTCCTGCATTCTCATTGGCCTCGCTTGTGTGTTCCTGTTGCTTCGAGGGGGTTTCCCTGTTCCGCATGTATTCTGCTCCCTCTAGTGGTCAATTCAATATTACATTGTTGTATGTTCGGCATCACTCCTTGCAGATTTTGTATGCCAGATATAAAGCAATGTAATATCAAATTGACCACTAGAGGGAGCAAAACACATGCAGAACAGACCCTTCCCCCCCCCAGCAACAGGAACACACAAGTGAGGAAAATGGGAGTGTGGAAAAGCCCAAGGAAGCTGCCAGGAGGAGCAATTATGCTGGTCAAAGACAAGCAAAAATTATTTTCACTGGACAGTTCATAATTCATTTGCAGTCTTGATTAACTTCTGGACTTGTGGGCTCTTACTTGATAAACTGGTTATCATATTTACAAAGTCGGAGCTAAATGCTGGGTACAGAGTGTCCAGTTCAGATTCAGTGGGAATACTTAATAATGGTTGCGGGTTCTCTTTCAGAACAACTAGATTTGAGTCCAGTAGCACCTTAGAGGCCATCAACATTTGGGAAGTATGAGCTTCCGTGATTCAAAGCTTCCTTCATCTCTAAGGTGCCTCTGAACTAAAATCTAATTGTTCCAGTGCAAACCAAAATAGCTGTCCTCTTAAACTATCTTTCAGAACAAGGTTTTGTGTCTCGGTGTTCTTTTAGGTCTCAGCAGCCATTTGCATTGCCTGCCTGATCTTCTTTGCTTTATAACTTCTCCTAATTCGGGGTGACCAAATTTGGAATCTTCCATTGTCTGTTGTTGTGTTTGTAGCCATGTCGATCCCCCGGCAGTTCTGCAGCTGTCTTGACAACTGCTCTCTTAGCCATCCTTGCTAGGAGGAGATGACAACTTGTGATGCACTGAGTTGGATGTAGGTTATTACCTGCATATGGAGCAGGGGTCGTTTCGTAGAAAAAGAGCTAGGGGAACTCATTAGCATAACTCATTAGCATATGCCACACACCCTGACATCACCGGAAGTATGTCATAAGGCCACACCCCCTGACATCACTGGAAGTGTGTCATAAGGCCACACCCCCTGACATCACTGGAAGTGTGTCATAAGGCCACACCCCCTGACCCCTGCGAAGGCCCTCCCTGGCCCCAGGCAGGCAGGGGTGGGGAGAGGCAGGGAGGAAGCAACTTACCCTCCCTCTTCTCCTGCCTCCTCCTGGCTGAATGAGGGCCGGAAGCGGGGCCGCCGGAAGCAGGGGGCGGGGTTTCGTCATGTGCCCCGCCCCCCATACCTAACCCGGGGGAACTGCGATCCCCCCGAAATGACCTCTGATATGGAGACCTTTCCAATGGATTCAGCTAATCTGTTCTCGTGGTTTTGTTAGGAATACAGAAACAGGGAAGGGAGGAAGTGGAGGGGAAGATCAAGCACCCAGCAGGCCACAAGTCAGGGCTGGCAACCTGTGTTTGGCTTGGTTCGTCATGAGCCAGGCAGGCCTGTTATAAAGAAACCTCATTAATCCATCCACTTCACCCAGTTTGCTCCAAGGCCAGGTGGTGAAATCAGACCCTGCCGTATTTGCATGGGTATTATCTATCATTATCAACTCGTATCCTCAGATGTTCCTCCATAGAGCACAGGTCATCTGTGGGGCTCCTTTACTTAAACTAATGGTCCACAAAATGAGGGAGATAACAAGTCACTGCCTTGGAAGGCACAGGCTGTCTCCCAGATCTCTGCCAATTTTTTTCCCCCCTCCTGTTCTGGCTAAGTGGCACCAGACTAGATTTACTTCGTCCTCTACACCTCTTGGAGCATAGCGGCTTTGTATTCTCTGTGACATGTCGAATGCTGACACTGCCTGCCGTTCAGCTTGGAGCTTCCTCCCTGGCCGTGTTGCCAGATGATCAGTCTGGAATTTTCGGTGCCTCAAGAATTCTTGGACGTTGTTCAGGACTTTCTTATGTGTTCGTTGTGGGAGAAGGAGGAGCAAGGGACTAAAATACCAGCGACTGCTGTGTCTTCCTCTTCTTCATTTGTGGTGTACTGGCAGCCTGATTCTACACTTTCCGAGTCTTCCCCATCTGTTTGCCTAGAAGTTATTTTTAATCACCTCAGGGACTAGGCTGTTTATGAGCCTGATAGGTTGTAAGAAGTATATTAGGCATACATATCAGACATCACTCACCTCAGGTGTGTACTGCAATTTGGTCTTCCCCTTTCAGAACTATTCCATCCTCACAAGGTTTTTTGATCGGTGGGCTTGGCAAGCTATTCATCACTAGCGGTACATCGGGGTATTTTATTTGTAGCTTGCCAGACCTGTGGTTCAGGCTTCCTAGTAATGCTCTATACAAGGAGGCGAATGAACTAGCAAACTTTGTAATCGGTTTTTATCCACACTGTTCTGCATGAACTGCACTGGCTGCCTATTGAGTACCGGATCCATATCAGGGTGCTGGCGCTTACCTTCAGAGCCCTATACGGTCAGGGGCCTGCATATCTTTGAGACCGCCTCTCCCCATATGAGCCCCATAGGGCATTACGATCTGCAAACCAGCATCCCCTGGTGGTCCCTGGCCCCAGGGTCGTCTGTCTTTTTTGGCCCTGGCCCCTACCTGGTGGAATGAGCTCCCCTGTGAGATCAGGGCCCCATGGGATCTTTCACCGTTCCGCAAGATGGAGCCCTTCTGCCAGGCTCTTAGCCGAGGCGGTGGGCGTCCAGACCATATTGGGCCTCCCTTCCAGTGACCCAGATTTGAGTCACCATCTGGAACCCCAGCTTGTGGTAGACCTCATCTGTTGAAGCTCTAGTTAGGAGTATCGGAAGTTACAAACGGTATTTTAACTTTGATCCATTTTAATGGGTTTTAACTGTTATTTGCATATTTACGTGATTGTTGACTTGGTATGATGGAACCCCTCCCTGAGCCTATGTGGGGAGGGTGGGCTATAAATCAAAATTAAAAATCAAAAACTAAATTAATTCTCTGCAGGACCATATCCTGAATAAGAAATGTGGTTTGTCTGGTAGCCCTGTCGTCTCCTGTTTTCCTGTCAACAGCTCTGGGGTGGGAGGAAAACAGTACAGACTAGGAGAAACATGAACCATAAATGGTTGTTTTCCCTGCTTTGATGGAAACTCGCTGTGACAAATTATGAGAATCCCTTTCAGGTAGGCAGCCTTCAGGGATCCAATTCTTAATGTTAGCTCGCTTAGTGAAGTTAATGCTGTGCCAGTCAAGGTCACGAATTGCCCATAAGACTGAGATTGGGGTCAGTAGTTCACCGTAGTCCTGCTGATAGTTCTCGTTATAACCCCCAGGGTAGTCCATGGGGAATTGCTTGACTAAGAGATATTGTAGACTTGTCAAGGAGGTCTCTCCAGTGGTCCTACTCTTCACTGTCTCAGCCAATTTAATTTGTGGTGTCACTCATCTGAAGTCAATGCTGAAGGACACCCGCACTTTGTTACCAAGGGATTTGATGTGTCACTCTTCAGCATGCCATCTTGTCTTCCAGCCAGCTGATGAGATACGAGAAGCCTTGGGCAAAAATGGCTGGAATCCAAAACAGTGAAATGCTTTTTTAATGTTACAGAAGGACTGCTATGTCTTTTTGAATTGAAATATTTACAGCCTGTCCTTCCATAAAACTCAGGGCGGCTTACTATAAACAAACAAAAAAAGAGAGTTGAGTTTATACAGGTTACTTCCATGAAGCTTAAAACAGCAAAACTCACAAGAAGCATAAAACAGTACATCTGACTCAGAAGACAATCATCATCATTCTGTGCCAGACCCTCAGCAGACATCAGCAAAAGCAGGAAGCCACCCAGTTCTGGGGCGAAAGGTCTGCAATTATTATTAGTAGGTTAGGTGCTGAGTCTTGGATCCCAAATACATATGTGAGGGCTGTCAAGTCACAGCTGACTTATGGGGAACCCAGCAAGGGGCTTTCAAGGCCAGCGAGAAGCGGAGGTGGTTTGCCATGGCCTTCCTCTGCAGAGTCTTCCTTCATGGTCTCCCGTCCAAGAACCAGCCCTGCTTGGCTATCAAGATCAGGTGAGATTGGGCATTCCATGTCACCTTCCCTTTCTAGATCCCAAATACCTTAATACAAATAAACAGATGATGAAGAAGAAGAGATTGGATTTATACCCCGCCCTTCACTTGGAATCTCAGAGCGGTTTACAAACTCCTTTCCCTTCCCCTCCCCACAACAGACACCCTGTGAGGCGGGTGGGGCTGAGAGAACTCTGACACAAACTGCTCTTTTTCAAGGACAGCTGTGCCAGAGCTTGTGACTGACCCAAGGTCACATCAGCAGGTGCAAGTGGAGGAGTGAGGAATAAACCCGGTTCTCCCAGATTAGTGTCCAGACACTTAACCACTACACCAAACTGGCTCTCTACTACACCAAACTGGCTCAGATGGGAGGTCTTGCTTGGGATGCTGTACAGTGATTTGGAAACAGTCTTTCCTTCGTATTCAACTGACCTAGTCATGCTGCTCGACACTTCTGGAACCTCTAGATTGGATTACTGCAACAAACTATACAAGGGGCTGCCCTTGAAGACTACCTGGAAGCATCAGTTGGTGCAGAAGGCAGCCACTTGCTTTCTTGCGGGGCTTCGCCACAATGCACAGATCCAACCAATCTGGAAGCAGTTGTACTAGCTTCCTGTTTACCTCTAAAGCCAAAGCCCGACTCCCTCTGTATCTGTCTGTATTGCACCCAGGCTCCTTGTCGCAAATTTGCCTCAGTCTCCCTACCCCTTGTGCAGCATGTTCTGCCTTTGTCTGTTCCTGCCCCCCCCATTTGCTGCCTATGTATTATGAAACAGATTACCAGAAAAAGATTCCAAAGTCCTCAACCTCGATGGCCTTTTCCTAAGACCATTCTTTCTCGGCAGGTTATCTCTTGAGAGGTAATTTTCAGAAAGAATTCGTTCTTTCTGGCAGGCCATCCGTCTAATGTCGCTCTCTTTGGGAGTGTCGTTGAACTTTCAGAACAATAGTGTCATTTTTATACTTTTTTTTTACTGGGGGTTGCTCCTCTGGTCACATTTGCAACCTGCTTTTGGCCATGTGGGAAAGGCAGGGTGTAAATGCTTAAAAATAAACACCCTAGCAATGCAATAAGGCCTTCCAAAAGACTGGGAAGGAATGGGCCCGTCTGCATCAATTGAAGACGCTTGTTCCACAAGGTGGGCAGAACAATGGAAAAAGCTCTAAAAAAGGTAAAGGTAAAGGTTTCCCTTGCTCGAAAGCCAATCGAATCCGACTCTAGGGTTGCGGTGCTCATCTCCGTTTCCAAGCTGAAGAGCCAGCGCTGTCTGAAGACGTTTCCGTGGTCGTGTGGCCGGCATGACTAAACACCAAGGCGCACGGAACGCTGTTACCTTCCCATCGAAATTGTACCTATTTATCTACTTGCAATTTCTTGCTTTCGAACTGCTAGGTTGGCAGGAGCTGGAACTAGAGACTGGAGCTCACTCCGTCATGCGGCACCCTCGGGTCTCGAACTCCTGAACTACCGACCTTCCACAGTCTGCAGTTCAGCGTTTTTGTTTGTTTTTGTAATTGTTTCTGAAGGCACTGCGAGGAGGGGGAATTGCTGGGCCCAGGGAAGTTAGCCTACAGGTTCATGTGGGAAGAGGTGGTCCTTTAGATACTTTGGTCCCAGGCCATGAAGGCTTTTTAAAGCTATCTGTTGGCCTTTTCCTTGGGTTGCCATGCCATGCCAATGGGAGCTTGGGGGGTGGGAATATGGGGGCACGTGGGGTTACGTACCTCATGATGTCACTTCCGGGGAAACCAGCGCTAGGAATCTCTGGAGATCTGTGATAAAACCAAAGTTTTTCTGACAGTTCCTAGAGCTGCGCGATGTCACTTCCAGGTTTTCCCTGGAAGTGACGTCATGGTGCACACAACACCAACCCCCAACCCCAACCCCGTTTTTCTCCTGCTGCCACTTGGAGCGGTAGCAGGCAACAAGTGGTGTCACCAGACAGTCTGGCAAGCGTACCCTGTCCTGTTC
Organism: Gekko japonicus; assembly: GCF_001447785.1. NCBI lineage: Eukaryota > Metazoa > Chordata > Lepidosauria > Squamata > Gekkonidae > Gekko > Gekko japonicus. The sequence goes on along the minus strand of NW_015170307.1, from coordinate 283,246 downwards.
TCTGTTTGTGTATATTAGAAACTTTTGCACTGAAACTTTGCTCTGTGGGAAACAAAACTGGCCAAAGGGAAGGGAAATTTGGCTTTCCTTTAGGCAATCTAGATGATGAAGAAGGCAGCTTTTCATTTCTATCAAAATCAGGCCAAGACTGTTGGTGGCTGACTCCACCTACAGAATCCAGATTCTGGGGTCAGAAATAAGTGTCCAAAGGAGAGTTGCCAACTCCGGATTGGAAAACTGCTGGAGACTTGGAGGTGGAATCTGGGGAAGGTTTCGGGAGAGGAGGGACCTCGTTGGGACAGAATGCCATAGAGTCCAAAAGCAGCCGTTTCCTCCAGGGGAACTGATCGATGTAGTCTGAAGATCTCCAGGACGTCTCCAGGGTCCACCTGGGGATTGGCAATCTTAGTCCAAGGGGCCATCTGACCAGGCAAAAGGCCAGGCTTCTAGAATTCATACGAGGCCCTGGACAAACAAGAGTTTTCATACTGCCTACCGAATGGGTGTCGCGCACACACCTCTCTACCTGGAGGGCTCTGGGGCAAGATGCACAGACATCCAGGGAATTTGCTAGACCAGGGCTCAGTCTTAGGGCCAAACCGTACATGATAGCACCCTTGTGATGACCATGAGGACGATACCACCATTTCAGCCAGTTCGGTGCAGTGGTTAGGAGCACGGACTCTAATCTGGGAGAACCAGATTTGATTCCCCACTCCTTCACTTGTAGCTGCTGGTGTGACCTTGGGTCAGTCACAAGTTGTCTCAGACCTATTCTCTCAGGAGCAGTTCTCGAAAGAGCTCTCAAAGGACACTGCCTCACAGGGTGTCTGTTGTGGGGAGGGGAAGGGGAAGGGGTTTATAAGCCGCTCTGAGACCCCTTCAGGTGGTGAAGGGCGGGGGTATAAATCCAATCTCTTCTCTTCTTCTTTTCTTCTTCTTTAAACTGATTTTAAGATGCCATGAGGACCTGATCCTTGCAGTGGGCTGAGCCGCTCTTGTTTTCCCCCTGCCTGCGCCTTATCAAGTGCTCAGATGCCCACGTGCCAACCCCCTGGTGGCTATTTTGGCACTTGAAAAGGTGAGGGAGTGGGATGGGTGCTCCAGGCCCAACCAGGATTGAGCCAACGGCATTTTAAAAACATGTTAAAATGGCGATGGTGTCCCCATGGCAGCCACGGGAACACCGTTAATTCTAGTTTGACCCTTAGTCCACAAGGTTCCTGATGCCAGCTCTAGAATGCCTGTCACATCCCTCACTATTTACATCCCGATTATCCACTTCTACCCATCACTGAATTCACGTAAATGCTCTCTCAGTGTTTTCGAAATGCTTTTGTGAATGTGGAAATGCAACGCTATTGCATATTCTTTGATCCACTGTACTGCAAAATATGTGCTTATTGCTGCATCAGATCCCTACATTCCATTCCACTAATGACAGTACTTTACTCTGGTGCAACGAACCTCCTGCTCATACTGTTGGAAGTGAAGGACTTTGCTCTGTCTCTTAGCCTCAGACTTCTTCAGAGGGGGTCGGTAAGAGATTCAGAGAGACAGACAGGCCAGGGCCATGATCATCCTTCTCTTCTACTGCTCTGATGCTATCCCTTTGACGTGTAGGTTGCTACTCTCAGGGAATCTTCCTTCCTTCTGGTCTGACACCTTCTCTCCACACTATGCTTCTCTTCTCCATCTTGGCACCAGAAATATAGTTCCAGATCACATAAAGTGATGGTATCACTTTACTCTGCTCTGGTTAGACCTCGCCTAGAGTATTGTGTTCAGTTTTGGGCACCACAATTTAAGAAGGATATAGACAAGCTGGAACGTGTCCAGAGGAGGACAATGAAGATGGTGAGGGGTCTGGAGACCAAGTTCTATGAGGAAAGGTTGAAGGAGCTGGGTATGTTTAGCATGGAGAGGAGACAACTGAGAGGTGATATGATAAACATCTTCAAGTTCTTGAAGGGCTGACATATTCTGTTGCCCCAGAAGGTCGGACCAGAACCAACGGGTTGAAATTAAATCAAGAGTTTTCAGCTAAACATTAAGAAGAACTTCCTGACA
>NW_015170307.1:278994-280976 GCF_001447785.1 Gekko japonicus | reverse complement strand
GCGGTTCCTCAATGGGACAGGCTTCTTCGGGAGGTGGCGGGCTCCCCTTCTTTGGAAGTTTTCAAACAGAGGCTAGACGGCCTTCTGTCAGCAATGCGGATCCTGTGAACTTAGGCAGGTCATGAGAGGGAGGGCAGGAAGGGTTTCCTCAGTGCTTAGTTCTCGTGGTCCTTTCTTACACACCCAGGGAAATGCTGATTGCCACTTTGGGGTCAGGAAGTAATTTTCTCCAGGCCAGTTTGGCCGGGGATCCTGGAGGTTTTTTGGCATCTTCTAGGCATGGAACAGTGGCCACTGGGGGTGTGGGAGGGAGAGGTATTTGTGAATTTCCTCCCTTGTGCAGGATGTTGGACTAGATGACCCTGGAGGTCCCTTGCAACCCTACCATTCTATGTTCCATCCTAGCTAGTTAGACTATTTCTATCTTGTATAGAATGGAGTTCTAGATGATAAAAGACTCTCATTAGTTTTGCAAAGAGGCTCCGTGTGTAACTTTGTTTCTTGTCAGCACACACAAACCAGAGAGACTCTGGTTATGTGCCCTGAGCTCTCTGCTAACCCCAAATAATCCTTCACATGCATGATGTTCTTCCAGAGTCACCATGTGACTAAGAGGAAAATGCAGGTGTGTATTTTTTCATTTAATTCATTTGTACCCCCGCCTTTCTCTCCAATGGGGACCCAAAGCAGCTAACATCATTCTCCTCTCCTCCATTGTATCCTCACAACAACCCTGGGAGGTAGGTTAGGCTGAGAGAGCACGACTGGCCCAAGGCCACCCAACAGGCTTCCATAGCACAAGTGGGGATTTGAACCTGGGACTCCCAGATACTAGTCAGACATAAAGAAGACGAGGAGGAGGAGGAGGAGGAGGAGATTGGATTTATACCCCGCCCTTCACTAGGCGTCTCAGAGCGGCTTACAAACTCCTTTCCCTCCCCCCCCCCACAACAGACACCCTGTGAGGTGGGTGGGGCTGAGAGAGCTCTTTCAAGAACTGCCCTTTCAAGGACAGCTCTTGTCAGAAGTATGGCTTGCCCATGGTCATCCAGCAGCTGCAAGTGGAGGAGTGGGGAATCAAACTCAGTTCTCCCAGATTAGAGTCCGCACACTTCACCACTACACCACACTGGCTAATGTGTCTAGACCAGATGATTTATTTAGTGACCCACTGAAAACAATGTTAAGCTGAGTTTATAGTTCCCAGGTTGCTCTCCCTGTTGTCTGCCCTAGAATGTGCCTTTTCTTTGGCCTGGGTCATCCATTCCCGCCTCTGTGTTCTCAACATGCTCATTTACGGCCAGTTTCCCACAACCCTGGTTATCACAGACATCCACAGCCGTTTCCCACACCGAGCTGTCGCAGATCGGAGGCTGGGAATGATATCTTTTAAAAAAAATAACGCTGTGATGAATTCAGTAGCAGGCAGAGGAAGCTGTGATTTGTTTATTTCAAATATTTATAAGCCCACCTTTCTCCCCGACAACTGAGGAGATGTGATGGATAAGTTTGTCGCTTGCTGATTACCCCTCCGGTGCTGATGTGATTGGCACTTCCCAGTTTTGCCTCTGTTAATTCTGAACATCCAGATCCAAAAGGCGCCATTAACTGCTTGGTTCCCATTGGTCGCTTCCCGGACTCCCTCCCTCCCTCCCTCTGTCTTTCTCGCCTCTGCTTGTCTGTTCTGACCTGCTTCCTAGTATCTTATGCTGTCCCCTCCTTATAGTACCCTGATTCCATTTATTCAAGGAAGTCTACGTATCACATAGGCTTTTAGGCAAAACAAGTGGAGACCCGCAACAAAATGTTGCGTACTGAGTTCATCTTGAACTCCGTTCTCTCTCTTCCCCCCCCAGGCTCTGTCTCTCCGCCCCTTCTCTCTCTTCCCCCCCTTCTCTCTCTTCTCCCCCCCCCACGATGGTGAAGATGAGGATGGCGGCCAAGGTGGAAGCCACCCAAGGGGGCCGCTCCAAGGCCGGCGG
>NW_015170307.1:212352-278909 GCF_001447785.1 Gekko japonicus | reverse complement strand
CCATCCCCCCTGCTCGATTTCCAAGAGGCGGAGGCGCCGGGGGCAGCGGTGAGGCCGGTCTTCCCACCCCCGGCCGGCTCCGAGGCAGCAGCGGCGAGGCCGCCCGCCCGTCTACCCGCCCGCCTCCGAGGCGGCGGCGGCGAGGTCAGCTACAGAGCGTTCTGTGCGCAGGCGCACAGAGCGCTCTTTCATTTTCGGGGGGATTTAAACATCCCCCCGATATATTTTTTTAGTTTTTACATTTTTGTGCACCACTGGGGACTGCCCCAAGAGTGCACAAACCTCCCCCAGCCCCCCAGCTGCTCCCGGAGCGCTGATTTAGCGATCCGCACTCCGGGGGCAACTTCGCTATTAGATATATAGATAATATAACAATACTAGAAATACATGAAAAAGGCTTCTCTGGCAGTTGGCTAAGCTCAGTTTGAGAACCAGTTTGGTGTAGTGGTTAAGTGCACGGACTCTAATATGGGAGAACTGGGTTTGGTTCCCCACTCCTCCACTTGCACCTACTGATGTGACCTTGGGCAAGCCATAGTTTTGGCACCATTGTCCTTGAAAAAGAGCCATTTCTCTCAGAGCTCTCTCAGCCCCACCCAATCTCCTCTTCTTCTTCTTCTCTCAAGGACAGTTTCTGCCAGAGCTCTCTCAGGGCCACCTACCTCACAGGCGGCCTGTTGTGGGGAGGGGAAGGGAAAGGAGATTGTAAGCCAGGGATAAAGCCAATCTCCTCCTCCTCCTTCTTCTCCTCCTTCTCCTTCTTCTCCTAATCCTCCTTCTCCTTCTTCTCCTACTCCTTCTTCTCCTTCTCCTCCTCCTCCTCCTCCTAATCCTCCTCCTCCTCCTCCTCCTCAAGGGCATAGTGCCCTATACGCGTCCTGTCATCTTCCATCCCCATTAGTTCTGGTAGCTTTACAAATTGGATCCCTGGGTATGGTGGGAGGTCACACCTAGAATGGCCAGGTCCCCTCTGGCCACTGGTGGGGGGTGGGTTGTTGATTTTTTGCCAGATCCAGGTCGGGAAACTCCTGGAGATTTGGGGATGGAGCCTGGGGAGGACAGTGACCTCAGTGGGGTCCGATGCCACAGAGTCCTCCCTCCAAAGCATCCACTCTCTCCAGGGGAACTGATCTCTGTAGTCTGGAGATGAGCTGTAACTCTGGGGGGTCCTCAGGTGCCCCCGGAGGCGGGCATCTCCAGGCACGTGACATTGCAACACTGCTGTTCTCAGACCTATACTGTTGTGGGTCTAGTCAATGACTGGACGGGAGACCGCCCAGAAATCCTCTGCAGGCCACCTTGAGTCCCATGAAAGAAGAAATGTGGGGTATTAGGTGCAATTAAGAAATTGCACCTAATTAAGAGCAATTAAGAGCTGCGGTGGCTCAAGTGGTTAAGACGCTGAACTGCAGGCTGTGGAAGGTCAGTAGTTCAGCGGTTCAAGACCCGGGTGCCGCAAGACAGGGTGAGCTCCTGTCTCTAGTTCCAGCTCCTGCCAACCTAGCAGTTCGAAAGCAAGAAATTGCAAGTAGATAAATAGGGACCACTTCGGTGGGAAGGTAACAGCGTTCCGTGCGCCTTGGTGTTTAGTCATGCCGGCCACATGACCACGGAAACGTCTTCGGACAGCGCTGGCTCTTCGGCTTTGAAACGGAGATGAGCACCGCAACCCTAGAGTCGGATTCGACTGGCTTTCGAGCAAGGGAACCTTTACCTTTACCTAAGAAAAAAAATAACCAGTGTAGTCCAGCCTTCTTTCCTGTCCCTGCACACGAGCAAGCACCTGAAGCAGACAGGCCAATAGGGAGGAAGGCTGTGGGAGTCACCCTGGGAATGCCTTGTGGAAGAAAGTGTCCTCATCGCTGGTTAGGGTTGCCAGCCTCCAGGTAGGGCCTGGAGATCTCCCAAAATAACAGCTATCCACAGATGGGGGCCACACTTGGGGGATGATGATGATGATGATAAGAGATTGATACCCCACCCTTCACTACCCAAAGGAGTCTCAGAGCGGCTTACAAACTCCTTTCCCTCCCCCTCCTCACAGCAGACACCCTGTGAGGTAGGTGGGGCTGAGAGAGCTCTGAGAGAACTGCTCCTGAGAGAACAACTCTGAGAGAACTTGTGACTGACCGAAGATCACACCAGCAGCTGCGTGTGGAGGAGTGGGGGAATCAAACCCAATTCTCCCAGATTAGAGTCTCGGAGAACTCCAGCTATGTTCTCTAGCTATGTTCTCCTGTACCATAAAGAGGAGGAGATGGATGAGATTGGATTTATATCCCACCCTTCACTACCTGCAGGAGTCGCAGAGTGGCTTACAATCTCCTTTCCCTCCCCATAACAGCCACCCTGTGAGGTAGGTGAGGCCGAGAGAGCTCTGAGAGAACTGCTCCTGAGAGAACAGCTCTGAAAGAACTTATGACTGACCCCAAGTTACACCAGGAGCTGCATGTGGAGGAGCGGGGGAATCAAACCCGGTTCTCCCAGATGGGAGTCTGTGCTCCTAACCACTACACCAAACTGGCTCTCTATAGATATATAGATCCCTGCAAACAGGGACCCTGAGATTCAGCCAGTTGCCTGTGGAAAAATTCCGCTGAGTAACACACACACGTACAAAACTACACACACACACACACACACACACTTTTCTCTCACATCAAGCTTTAAGGGCAGAGGCCTCTTCACCTCTGTGCTGTTTGTCTGCAAGACATCTACTAAGGTCACTGAACTTATTTGACAAAAATATCTGCAGGTTGTCTCCCCAGAAGAGTGGGAGGGCGGGCATCGCAACCGTCATTTCTTTCCTAATCCCAATGCCGAGGAAGCAGCAACCTGTCTGGCGCAGCAGCGTCTGCGACGAGTGGCATGAAACTATTTTTGGCTTTTCATTGCTAGCTGAGCTCTGGGCTAAATCACACGACTGGCGTGTCCCTTCGCTGAGCCGCTGCAGCTTCATGTGTGGGCTGGTGTGCTTTGTTGAAAGAAAACACTCTTTGTTGGGGATCTGACGCAGTTGCTCGCGGCTGAAGCATATTTGGGCTCATGTTTTTTCATTCCCCCACTCTTTTTGTTTGTTTCCTTCTGTTTTTGAATTTGTGGGTTCTGTTTAGCTTTTTCCAAGTGGCTTTGGTTAGTATTTGCGGTGTGGGTTTTTAATGTGATGGTGCGATCGCAAAGATTAAATTTAAAAAAGAGAGAGGCAATAATACGGTAATGTAGTAACAACGTAATGGGGGAAGTCCAGGAGAAGTCATGCCATTTTAAGTCCCGTTGGTTTCATCGGGAGCGATCTAAGGACTTCCTTAATTCTCCCATTGAAATTGATGAGGCATGAAACTGCACTGTTACGACCGGGTCATGCCCTACACACGCACTACACCAGATGTATTAATACCCACTTTGTTCAGCATTCATTCGACATCTTTTAATATGCTCTGTCCAGTTGTTGTTTTTTTAGAGAGTAGCGGCCCTGGAAAGCATCACAATATAAACTGGGAAATCATCAGGAATAAACAGATTAATTCGTCAAATGGCTGCTGCATGTCATGAATTCCAGAGCCAGCGTTGTGTAGTGGTTACAGTCTTCTTGCGACACATTCTTGGATTACCTAACACCGTTACCTGTGCTGAACTGGGCCTCCATATGCTAGACTCGCTGTCACAACAGGGCCAGTGGGGCAAGGCAGAGAGGGGGAGTCCACAGTCCAGTCCAAGAGTCAAGCCAGAGAGAGAGCAAAACAATCAGAGCAAAAAGTCCCAATACACAAAGCCAAGCCATAGTCAGAGCGTTACCGGGAGTCAGAGTCCAGATAGGCCAGCATCGAAGTCAGGGTGCAGAGCTGAAGATCAATAGCCAGGGAGTCGTCAAAACACGGACTGGAGTCAGAAACCAGGAAGTCAGTCAGTAGCCGGATACCAGGAACAGAGTCAGAGGTGCAGAGCTTCTGGTCCGAAGGACGAGTTTGCCAGCACGATTTGCCAGCAGTCAGCGACCTATTCAAATTTTATTTTATTTATTATTTTTTAATTTATTTTCTTGGACTTTTACCCTGCCCTCCCGCCGAAGCGGCTCAGGGCGGCTTACAACAATTTAAAACAACATATAATATAAAACCAGCACTTACAGATATAAAATAAAATAAATACAGTAAAACTAAATAATACAGTCCTATGGTAAAGTGGTAGTGTGACCCAGCCGGTGCAGTCAGTTCTTATTTAAACGCTTGGTGAAACAGCTCAGTTTTCATCGCTCTACGGAACTGCTGGAGCTCCCGTAGTGCTCTAATTTCATTAGGGAGCTCATTCCACAGCGTTGGCGCCACCAGGGAGAACGCCCTGGTCCTGGTTACCATCAACCTGGCCTCCCTAGGCCCAGGGGTGCGCAGGCGGTGTTGTGATCCAGACCGCAGTGCTCTTGGAGGAATGTACGGGGAAAGGCGGTCCCTCAGGTAGGCAGGCCCCTGACCATTTAGGGCTTTAAAGGTCAAAACCAGCACCTTGAAGTGAATCCGGAACACTATTGGAAGCTAGTGCAATGACTTCAGCACAGGCTGGATGTGCTCCCACCTGGGGAGACCCATCAACAACCTGGCTGCCGCATTTTGCACCAGCTGCAGCTTCCGAAGTTGCCCCAAGGGCAGCCCCATGTAGAGAGCATTACAGTAGTCTAACCTCGAGGTGACCATAGCGTGGATCACTGAAGCCAGATCATTGCTCTTGAGGAAGGGGACCAACTGCCTAATCAGCCGAAGGTGGTAAAAGGCTGCCTTGGCAGTGGCCACTACCTGGGCCTTCATTGTCAATGAGGCATCCAGGAGCACACCCAAACTCCTGACCCTCGGTGCTGGCACCAATGGCACCCCACCAAAGGCCAGAAGAGGGGCCCCTAACTCCGAGCCATTCCGATACAGGCAAAGGACTTCCGACTTCGTTGGATTCAGTTTCAGACGACTCAGCCTAAGCCATCCCGCCACGTCCTGCAACGCCCAGTCCAGATCTTCCGGGGTAGAGCCAGACCGACCACACAACAACAGATAGAGCTGGGTGTCATCTGCATATTGGTGACACCCAAGCCCATACCTCCGGGCAATCTGGACAAGGGGGCGCATGTAGATGTTAAATAGCATTGGGGAGAGCACTGCCCCTTGGGGCACACCACGAACTAGTGGGTGCCTTCGGGACATCTCCTCCCCAAGCGCCACTCTTTGTCCTCGACCTTGGAGAAAGGAGACAAGCCATTGCAAGGCCAGCCCCCGAATCCCCGCGTTGGCGAGGCAGTGGGCGAGGAGCTGAGGTCGACCATGTTGAACACTGCCTACAGATCTAACAACAGCAACACCCCCGCCCCGATCTAGATGCCTCTGGAGGTCATCCGTGAGGGCGACCAGTGCTGTCTCTGTCCCATGAGCAGGGCGGAAGCTGGACTGGAAGGGATCCAGCGTGGAAGTGTCGTCCAGAAAGCTCTGCAACTGTATCGCCACCGCCCCCTCTACTAATTTGCCCAGATAGGGCAGATTGGAGACTGGCCGATAGTTGGCCAATTTGGCCGGGTCCAAGGATGGTTTTTTTAGGAGAGGGCGGACCATCGCTTCCTTGAGAGCCCCTAGGAAAAGGCCCTGCAAGAGGGACCAAATAGCTCGCTGGGTTAACTCATTAGTGCCTCATTAGCACTGCCTAGCAAAGTCCTTGATCCTGCTAGAAGTCTGGGCTTATTGATCTCCAACCGCTGCGCAAGCGTGCCTCTTTGCGTCTGGTTGCCAAGTCCCGGCGTCTCCGATCCCTCAGCCAGTCGACAGGTGGTGGCATGCTGCTGGGGCCAGGTACTGCCTGATTGGTTTCAGGTGCAGGCTGTTCTGGAGGCTGGTGCTCATCCTTTCCGGCACTTAGGTTTGACAAAGACTCCCGTGCCTCCGATGGTGTTAAAGGCACAGAGTCCTCAGTTTCAGAGCTCCCAGGTGCCGGGTCGGGGGCAGGCATGACACTCGCGGGCATGGATCACCACTATTAAATATTGGCTTTGCATTCATTTTAGTGCCCCTCAGAATAGCCTTATTACACACGACTATGGACTCGTGTATCCAAGTGGGCACAGGCTATAACTTCTAAAATACGCTCAATTGGCATCGACCTGGATACTTTGGGAAATCAAGAAGAGACCTTTATATATTGGACAATTCGTAGAAGAATTTGGGACACTGAAGCCCAAACGATCCAGGCAGGTGCCGGAGGCACTTGTTCCCCCCCTCTTCCTTGGCCTCAGATACATGTACCAAACACTATGGCACAATACTTTTCTAATTTGGTGATCCCGCTGCAACACAGGGCCTTTATGCTAGCCAGATTTTATGTTTTCCCCTCACCTTGGGTCTCAGGTAGATATAGCGGCATCCCAAAATGTGACAGGATTTGCAACTGTCCACTCAGAGAATCTGATACTTTAGATTACATTCTGGTACGCTGCCCCCTTTACTCACATCTCCGATTACTTCTGATTAAACCTTTACTGCCTAGGGCCAATTCTGATAGTGCATTTGGGTTTCTTTTAGCTGATAAGTCACCAGAACTTACTGTACAGGCTGCTGATTATTTTGTCCAAGATCTTGGTAGCAAGGAACTATTCCTAATACTGGTGTTTTAAGACTTACAGATGTAATTTTACCTTGACAAAGTTTTATCTTATTGATTTTATATGCCAGTAAACGTTGTGTTTGTGGTTACAGTCCCAGACTGGGTTCTGGGAAACCCAGGCTGGAATCCCTATTCTGACGGTGGCCAGTCACATATTCTCAGCTGAACCAATCTCCCAGGGCTGTTGTAAGAACAGAATGGAGGAGAGGAGAAAGATGTAGGCTATTTTGGGTCCCTACGGGGGAGAAAGGTAGGGTATAAATGAAGTAAGTAAATAAATAAGATCTTCTGTATTAGGTTCAGAAAGGGTCAGATCCTTAGGTACAGGTATAGAGTGATGTCAACATGACTGGTGTACCAGCACCAAGGGCTGTCTGTCCCTGCCATTACTTTGGGTAGTTCACTATAGAATCATAGAATGTTAGAGCTGGAAGGGACCTGGCAGGTCATCTAGTCCAACCCCCTGCACTCTGCAGGAGCACAGCCGAAAGATAGTCCTACAACATACCCTCTGCTTGAAAACGTCCAGTGAAGGAGCATCCACCACCTCCTGAGGCAATCTGTTCCACTGCTCAACCAGTCTTACAGTTAGGATGTTTTTCCTGATATTTAGCCGGTAACGACTCCCTTGTAATTTCCACCCATTAGATCTAGTCTTGCAATCCAGGAGCAAGAGAGAATAGATCTGCTCCATCTTCTACATGACAGCCCTTCAGATATTTGAAGACTGCAATCATGTCCCCTCTAAGCCTTCTCTTTCCCAGGCTAAACATACCCAACTCTTTCAGCCTTTCCTCATAAGACTTGGATTCCAACCCTCTCACCATCCTGGTTGCCCTCTTCTGGACACGCTCGAGCTTGTCAACATCCTTCCTCAAATGTGGTGCCCAAAACTGGACACAGTACTCCAGGTGAGGCCTGACCATAGCATATAAAGGACCCAATCCAAGTGTTATTCAAAAAGATATATCTTGCTCCATAGTTTTCATCATACAAAAACATTACAAGGAGATACAGTCTCAAAAAATGGAACACAAACAAAGGCAACGTAGGTTTAAAGACACTATATATACAGTAAAATATCTTATGCCTAGGCACACAATTCCAAAATAAAGTCCAACAGTTTAACTCCCACATTGCCTGATAGAAGGCACAAGATATTGTAGCATCTCCCCACTGGGAAGTGCAATTTATTCCTGCTCAAATACTTTGGCCACCAAATGAGAAGGGAGCACTCACTGGAGAAGACCCTGATGCTGGGAAAGACTGAAAGAAAAAGAAGAAGGGGACGACAAAGGATGAGATGGATAGACAGTGTTATCGATGCAACAAACATGAAATTAAGCAAACTCCGGAGCACGACGGAAGACAGGAGGGCCTGGCGTGAAGTGTTCCATGGGGTCGCAAAGAGTCAGACTCGACTGTGCGACTGAACAACAACAACATTCCTGCACTCTGTGACAAGTTTATATGGCTGTATCAAGAGCCATGGTATTTGGGAAGGGCTGTGGCTCATAGAATCATAGAATAAAGTTGGAAGGGACCTCCAGGGTCATCTAGTCCAATCCCCTGCACAATGCAGGAAATTCACAAATACCTCCCCCCCCATACCCCCAGTGACCCCTGTTCCATGCCCAGATGACAGGGGGAAAAAACCCTCCAGGATCCCCGGCCAAACTGGCCTGGTGAAAAATTGCTTCCTGTGGTAGAGCATCTGCTTGGCATGCAGAAGGTCCCAGGTTCAATCCCCAGTATCTCCAGTTGAAAGGATCAGGTGAAAAGCAGTGTGAAAGACCTCTGTCTTAAACCCTGGAGTGCTGCAACCAGTCTGACTAGACTATATTGCCTTCGATGGACCAAGGGTCTGATTCAATATAAGGCAGCTTCCGGCGTTCATGTGCTCATTTAGAAAATTGCACGAATCTCCTCACCTTAGAAAACGGCACAAAGATAGACAAGAAGCAGGGAAGTCTCTGTGGAATGCTGCCACAGGGACTCTGGCTAAAATAAATCCATTTTGGAACGGGCCACAAGATCCTGGGTCCAATCTAAAATGGAGCCAGGGAAAGGGCTTCACATTCTGACCCTCCGGTTGCTCTGAACTGATCTACGCTTCTGGAAGCTGGCCGCCTCAGATCCAGTTTGGGTTGCTGCATTCTTGAAGGATGCCAACAATTCAGAAATGATTGAGCCTGATATGGAAACCAGCTTGCAGATGAGCCTCAGGTGAGGAGGGACCCCCCCACTATGGCTCAGTGGTGGAGCGACTGCTTTGCATGCAAATGGTCCCAGGTTCAGTCTCCAGTAGGGCTGTCAGCTGCCTGCAAGGGGGGGGGGGATGTCCTGCCCCTTTAATAGAGGCTTAAAGGTAAAGGTAAAAGTTCCCTTGCTTGAAAACCAGTCAAATCCGACTCTAGGGTTGCGGTGCTCATCTCCGTTTCCAAGCCGAAGAGCCAGCGCTGTCCGAAGACGTTTCCGTGGTCATGTGGCCGGCATGACTAAACACCAAGGCGCACGAAACGCTGTTACCTTCCCACCAAAGTGGTACCTATTTATCTACCTGCAATTTCTTGTTTCGAACTGCTAGGTTGGCAGGAGCTGGAACTAGAGATGGGAGCTCACTCCGTCATGCGGCACCCGGGTCTCGAACTGCTGAACTACTGACCTTCTACAGCCTGCAGTTCAGCGTCTTAACCACTTGAGCCACGGCAGCTCAATAGAGGCTTAATGGGGTGTTATTTACCAGGTGATGTTTAACTCCACGCCATGAAAAGTTTCAACTGTTTGCCTTCTTTTATGGGGACATGGAGGGTTTTCTCTCTCTCCAGGCTTCTGGCAACTAGGAATGCCAGGCCTCCTGCTCTAGTGGGAGACCTCCTGTCCTCTTGGTGCTTTGCCTGCTGGCACCTGAGGGGCCATCAGGAGGAAATGGGGGTGAAAATGGAGTGCCTGCTGGAGCCATGCCGGCTCACTGACCGTTTTTTACTGGGAGTGACATCATGTACGCTCTAGAATTTACAAAAAAAACCCCTCTGTGCTGAAACCATAGAGTTTTTGTAAATTCTGTAGCATCTAATGACACCTTGTCTTTTTTTTTCTTTCTGGAAGTGACATCAGTATGCAGGCATGCTAGGCCCACCTCCCGATTTCTCCTGGGTGTTGCTGGCTGTGGCCAGCTAACCCTACTGGCAACCCTGAAGGGTATTTTCAGATTAAAGGATTTGATGGTAGGTGATATAGAGGGCCTCTGACCCTGGAGAGCTGCTGTCAGTGTTTTCAGAGAGAAGCCGTGTTGGTCTGCAGTAGAATAAGTAGAAGCATAGAATCATAGAGTTGGAAGGGATCTCCAAGGTCATTTAGTCCAAACCCCATGAAAACGGCAGGAGAATCACCAATACCTCCCTCTCACACCCCCAGTGACCCCTGTTTCATGCCCAGAAGATGACAAAAAAAAAGTCTCCAGGATCCCCGGCCAAACTGGCCTGGAGGAAAATTGCTTCTGGACCCCAAAGTGGCAATCAGCATTTCCCTGGGTGTGTAAGAAAGGACCACGAGAACTAAGCACTGATGCAGCCCTTCCTGCCTTCCGTCTCATGATCTGCCTAAGTTCACAGTATCAGCATTGCTGTCAGATGCCTCTGTTTGAAAACCTCCAAAGACGGAGAGCCCACCAAGTAGATTGGAGTCCATTAGCATCTTAGAGATGTACAAGATTTTGGGGATATGAGCTTTTGAGAGCCAAAGCTCCCTTCACTGACTTGTTTGTGATGAAGGGAGCTTTGACTTTTGAAAGTTTATTCCCCCCAAAAAAAATTTCGTTGGTCTCTAAGGAGCTGCTGGACTCTAATCCAGTTGCCAGTTAGAAGTAGCAATACTGATCTTAATCGTCCACAAAGCAGTAGCTTTATGTGTTTGTGGTGAGATGTTTCACAGTAATCCCAAGCAGTCCACTGGAGGGAGAGGAAGTTTAATTTGTCAGTGACACCTGTCTGGTGTCGTGGACTGAGTCTGGGGCTTTGGACATGGCTTGAATTCTTAATCAGCTATCAAGATCACTGGGTAGCCTCGGGCAGCTCCTCGTCTCTCAGCCTAACCCGTGAGGATAAAAATGACACAACCAATGTGCAATACCACCTGAGCTCCTTGGAGCAAGTGCAGGATAGAAACGGGACAGAGAAACCATTGAAATAAATCACTCCCTAAGCTGGAAGCCAGGGCCCTGTGCTTCGTGGCTCTTTGCGATTACTTCTCCTGAAGATCATTCATTCCTTCCGCAACAAGTGTTGGAGCGCCAGGTTTTGACACTCGCCTCAGGAAGCTTGGCGATAAATGTATAAGCCATTCATAAACTTGTTAAACAGCTGACTAACCCCCCCCCAACGTTCATTTACAAGCAGCATTAGTTTGCCCGCCTGTTTTTCATCATCCCTTCTGTTGACGTCTTTGAACTTCAAGGTAGCTCAATGCCTGTATAATAGTAAAAAGCCGAGTAGCACCTTTAAGACTGACAAACTTTATTGTAGCATAAGCTTTCGAGAAGCACAGCTCTCTTCGTCAGATGCAACTGTGCTGTGTTTCTCTAAAGCTTATGCTGCAATAAAGTTTGTTAGTCTTAAAGCTGCTACTCGGCTTTTTACTATTTTGCAGCGACAGACCAACATGGCTAAACTCCTCTGGATCAATGCATGTATGGTATTCTCTCTCTTTCCCCTTACCTTTTGTAATCCTGGATTAACCTCACCCATTCCCTAAACCAAGTAATTTCCAGCAGAGTCTGAAGGATCACATGTGACCATACATGAAGCTGCCTTATACTGAAATCAGTCCACTGGTCCATCAAGGTCAGTATTGACTGTTCGGACTGGCAGCAGCTCTCCAAGTTCTCAGGTCAAGGCCTTTCATAAGAACATAAGAACATAAGAGACGCCAATGTTGGATCAGGCCAAAGGCCCATCCAGTCCAACACTCTGTGTCACACAGTGGCCAGAAATACCAGTGCCATCAGGAGGTCCAGCAGTGGGGCCAGGACATTAGAAGCCATCCCACTGTTGACCCCCCCCCAAGCACCAAGAAGACAGAGCATCACTTGCCCCAGAGCCCCTAGCTATACCTTGTGGCTAATAGCCACTCCCTGATTCTCACCTACTCCCTGATTCTTTTAACTGGAGATGCCAGGGATCAAACCTGGGGCCCCGGTGCAAACAAGGCAGATGCTCTACCAGTGAGCCATGGCCCAGCCTTGTCCTTGTAGCTGCTAGCATGGGTTAGCGTTCAAATGTTTCCTGTATCATGTCCCAAGCCAAAACAAGGGTTGTGCGTGCAAATCTAGATTTCCCTATGGGCCACCATTTCCCGGTCAGCTGCATTGAAAGAGTTCGGGAAATTGTCCCGTGCATTAGTTCCATGTCAGACACCTTCATCAGGGCACAGGCAGGGTCCCCAAGACAGGGGGACCAGGGGGACCAGGAGGATGAAATTCGGGGGTCCCAGTGTCAGCTTGAGGGTCCCCAACTGGGGTTCTCCAACAGCCAACACATGGAATTCACTGCCACAGGAAGTGGTGGCAGCTACAAGCATGGACGGCTTCAAAAGGGAATTAGATAGGCATATGGAGCAGAGGTCCATCAGTGGCTATTAGCCACAAGGTATAGATAGGGGCTCTGGGGCAAGTGATGCTCTGTCTTCTTGGTGCTTGGGGGGGGGGTCAACAGTGGGAGGGCTTCTAATGTCTTGGCCCCACTGGTGGACCTCCTGATAGCACCTGGTATTTCTGGCCACTGTGTGACAGAGTGTTGGACTAGATGGGCCTTTGGCCTGATCCAACATTGGCGTCTCTTATGTTCTTATGTTCTTATTAGAGTTTAGTTTCCCCTGGAATGCCTTTCTGCCCTTTCTGCTGCGATCTCTCTCTCTCACACACACACACACACCCCTGACACAGAGCAAGAGTGAAAGACAGATACTGGGGGTTGGCTCAGTTTCTTCTGCCTGCCTGCTTCCTGCACCTGCGTAGCCAGCCAACCTCGCACTCTGTGAGCTGGGAAGGCAGCACATGGTGCTTCTTCTATCTTGTACCATGATCTGCATGGCAGCAGCCAGTCCTTTGTCCGTCATCACCCTCCCTGCATGATCTACCTTGCAGAAAGCCCACCACTTTATCCCATGCCATGAGCTGCATTGAGAAGCTTCTCTTCCCACAAGAACAGAATTGTCATCTGGTCCATGAGCCCCTAACTGGAGGCAGTGGAAGAGATGTGTGTGTGTGGGGGGGGCAGACTTCACAATTGTCTTATGCCCCAGAGAAGACTATGATGGAGGGGGCAGGGCTGTTGAGACTCACATTGTGATGCTGGAGAAGCAAAAAAGTGTCCATGCAGTTGCTCAGAATGAACATCGCAGTGTCTAAAAAGCAGTGGGAGTTCCAGATAAGGTTGCCAGCTGACCAAGAAAGAGAGCCGTTTTGCTCCTGTGCCTTTAGCGGCAGCCTGAGCTATAGAAATCAGCACAGGGACTTTTGACAAAACAGAGCAAATGCTTATTATGGGCCTGTTCCTGCAGTTCAACTTGCCATGAGACACACAGGAGTAAGAGCTAGTAAGAAAAAAAAAGTTGGCAACCCTCGGATCTGAGTGAGGATAATTGCAGGAGATGAGGGGGGAGACATTTGGTGCTGGTGAACGGAAAGGGAGGGATGCTGGATGGATGTGGGGGTGCAGGAATCGGAGAAGAAGCGAGGAAGGAAATGTAAGGCTGCAGTCTTGCTGGGCATAGTTACATGCACGCAGTGCTCCCTCTAAGCTGTGGAGTTTTGTGAGCAAAAATTCAACTTTGTGAGCTACTGGCATTAAAGTTGTGAGCCAGTGATTTTGGCTACTGCCTAAATTAGGTTGCTCTGGAGCCCTCCTTTCTGAGCTAAGACAAAAATGTGTGAGCCGGAGGCTAAAAAACTGTGAGCCAGCTCACACCAACTCAGCTTAGAGGGAACACTGCATGCAAGTAAGCCCCAACACAGTCATGCTTTGAGATAACAAGGACAGGATCCAGCTAACTGCAGTAAGGCCTAGGAAAAGGGAGTGTACTTGGTTTTTTAAAAAAACTCGCAGAAATCTTACACTCTGGCTAGGAGCGGAGGGTTGGGTTGGTCTCTCTCTGGTCCTTTCCGCATTTGCCTGCCCCACTGGATTTTCTCAGTGTTAGAGTCAAGGCAATTTAAGTCCACAGCAAAACAGCATCCAAATAACCCAGGGCAACAGCAGGCTGAAACCGACGGCGGCTAAAAGGGTTTTTGGGGGGGGGGGGGACCTGGATTAAAAAGAAGGTTGAACTCGATTTTAGTGCAGAATTGCTTGGAGGATGGATAAACGGATAAAAGGAAGTACTTTTTCACCCAAAGAGTGATTAACACATGGAATTCACTGCCGCAGGAGGTGGTGGCGGCTACAAGCATGAGCGGCTTCAAAAGGGAATTAGATAAGCATATGGAGCAGAGGTCCATCAGTGGCTATTAGCCACAAGGTATAGATAGGGGCTCTGGGGCAAGTGATGCTCTGTCTTCTTGGTGCTTGGGGGGGGGGGTCAACAGTGGGAGGGCTTCTAATGTCCTGGCCCCACTGGTGGACCTCCTGATGGCACTGGTATTTCTGGCCACTGTGTGATACGGAGTGTTGGACTAGATGGGCCTTTGGCCTGATCCAACATTGGCGTCTCTTATGTTCTATGTTATGGCACCATGGTGAACATGGATTAAAAGGGGAGTGCAGGAAGGGCCTCTGTTCTCTCCTGCTTGCTTTTTCTTTCTGTTTAAGGAGGCGGTGGCAGCAGAAGGGGAAGGGAGGGGAGAACAGGAGCCAGCTGGATTTCGGTATCCAGGGACCAGAGTTGCTTCCTAAAGTCAGTGCAGATGCAGGACTCTGATCAGCTGCCAGGACTCGTTCTTTGTTTCAGAAAAGAGATGCTTTGGGGCTAAGAGAAAGTGCCTGCTGAGAAACACACCGACGGGTGCGGTGGTGCCCATGAGTGCCAGTTGCAAAAAAACACTAGACTTATTAGCTCTAATCAGCTTGTCCCTTCTTTCCCAAAGCAAGTCAGTGAGACAGAGAGAGTGAGAGCTCGCAGAGTACTGTGAGAGCTAGATTTCTTCGAATTTGTTTAATCTCCTTTAATGTTAAAGTCAGGGGCATTTAAATTTCTTAGGGGGCACTGGCTAATCAAATTAATCTAGGAGGAAAGGCCATGACACCCTGGGCTGGATGGGAAGTCAGGGGGCCTTGCCAGTAAGTCAGGGGGCCTAGCCCCAAGATGCCCCACAGTAGCTATGGGCCAACTACAGAATGACCTCCACAAATTTCTTTTGTTTGGTGTAGTGGTTAAGTGCGTGGACTCTAATCTGGGAGAACTGGGTTTGATTCCCCACTCCTCCACTTGCACCTGGCTGGACGACCCTGGGCAAGCTGTAGTTCTGGTAAGAGCTGTCCTTGAAAAAGAGCAGTTTCTGTGGAGAGCTCTCTCAGCCCCACCTACCTCACAGGGTGTCTGTTGTGGGGAGGGGAAGGGAAAGGAGTTTGTAAGCCGCTCTGAGACACCTTTGGGTTGTGAAGGGCGGGGTATAAATCCAATCTCTTCTTCTTCATTTCTCAGATCTTGCTTTGCGTTTCATTGAGGGTCAGGGAGCCCAGGTTTCTTTTTGAACCTTTGCTCGTGCAACCGGCCACCAACTGAGTTGGATTTTCTCCAGCTTTAATGTCTGTCTGTGATATACCTTTTTTTACCCATGCTGATGTCGCGTGATCCAGCCTAGGTTCCAGGGGCTGTGGTGGCCCCAGTGTGGTATAGTACTTACTTTGCTTGCAGAAGCTCCTGGGTCCGGTCCCTGGCATCTCCAGTTGTGGAATCGCAGGTAGGTGGGAAAGACCTTTGTCTGCCTACAACCTTGGGGCGCCAGAGCTGGTCACAGTAGACAGCA
This sequence comes from Gekko japonicus, assembly GCF_001447785.1. NCBI lineage: Eukaryota > Metazoa > Chordata > Lepidosauria > Squamata > Gekkonidae > Gekko > Gekko japonicus. The sequence continues at coordinate 263,317 of NW_015170307.1, read as the reverse complement.
TCATGCTAGGCAGAACAGTGATCATCCCTGACCTGGATGGCCCAGGCTAGCCCAGTGGCATCAAGTCACAGAAGCAAAGCAGGGTCAGCCCTGATTCGTACTTGGATGGGAGACCACCGAGAAAGTCCAAGGTTGTTATCCAGAGGCAGGCAGTAGCAAAGCCACCTCTGCTCATCTCTTGCCTTGAAAACCCTGTGGGGGTCACCCTTTGTCGACTGCGCCTTTACGGCACTTTTCGCCGCCACCAGTGCAATGGTCTGGCTCAAAGTGGCAACTTCGTATTTTCCATACGTGGTCGACTTTCAGTTCCTTGTTTCCCAAATTTCACTTTGGCACCCGCCTAGCGTTCTTGACTCCAGGAATTATCTTTCTCCCTCTGTGTTACTCTTGTCTAGACCGTGATCTAGCATGCATCATTTCTTGGCCTTGAACCCACACAAGCATAACATATCTGCTGCCCGTTGCTCCTTTTCCACTGTGCGATGGTGTCAATGGAAGAAACGTCCCATCTTTCCCGGGAATGAGCGGCCCCCGGTTTCCTATACATCTTGTTCCGATCATCCCTCGAATGCCCAGTGGCGGTATAGTGTAACTTGACAGTCTCTCCGCGGCAGTCATCGCAAAAGACTTTGTGAAAAGCAGCGTATCCTGTTGTCAAGGCTAATGCATTAGAATTGCTTCAAGCACAATTCAGTTTCGCTATAATGGAGAATGGATGGACGTTAATGACTAATCTGCCGGCCATTAGGGCTCCATGAAATTATTCAGAAGTCTCTATCCAGCCCCTAATGCGGAGGTAGCTCCGATGTTGAAACAATGATTATATGCAATGTTACCGGCAAACGAGAAGATTGAAAGAATTATGTGCGGCCACATAAAACGCTATAGATCATTGGTTTTCAAGATTTCCAGCTTGAAGGAAATGTTTACGCATTGAATTGGCTACCAAGAAACCCCTGTGCGTTTGTTACAGTGTTCCTGTGTCCTGCGTTTGTAGGGTACAAAACTGTTGTCGATGCAGGGTTCGGGCCGGGGAAGTGGACAGCATAATCGGGGGCACCATTGCTGATCTTCTCATGGGGGAAGCCCTGATGAGCACCTGAGAAACCCCAGGGGTTCCCCAGAAACACATCTGGAAGACCTCTGCTGTACTGTACTGATTGGAGTGATCTCATTTGAGCCAGGTGTTTTTCAGCAAATTGCTCTTGGGCCTTGGAGCAGTTAGCACATCGCTTTCAGCGTTCCCCGAACATCCTAAAATGGAATGATGGAATCGATAAGGTGATGCATGAAGGCTGACGTAGCCGTAAGAGGGGCTGTGGGGGGGGGGAGGGCTGCAAACATAGCTGAAAAGATGGGTAAGAACGTTGGCAGTAACAACGCTCCCTCTAAGCTGTGGAGTCTTGTGAGCACAAATTCTACTTTGTGAGCAACTGGCATTAAAGTTGTGAGCGAGCGATTTGCCTGCTGCATAAATCAGTTTCCTCTGGAGCCCTCCCTTCCTGAGCGGAGACAAAAATGTATGAGCCGGAGGCTAAAAAACTGTGAGCTAGCTCGCACTAATGCAGCTTAGAGGGAACACTGGCGGTCGGGTTGGTCTGAAGCAGCAGAGCGAGATTTGAGTCCAGTAGCACCTGATGAGAGATGAACAAGATTTCCTGGGTATCAGCTTTGAGAGTGAAAGCTCCCTTCGTCCGCCGAAAACCTTGTCGGTCTGTAAGGCGCAACTGGACTTGGATCTAGTGGTAACAAAGATTGGGACGGAAGGCATGGGGAGGGGTGTATAGGGAGGTGCTTCTGATGTCTCTGTTGAAGGAACAAGCGAGAGCTGTTTGCGGGCATTTGGGGAAGCCAGAAGAGTCTTGTATTATTGCAAGAGGGGGACCAGCAAGGATTTAGGGGGAAAGGGAAACTCTTATTCCCTCTCCCACGCTGGCTCTGCTTGCCGCCTAATCACTCACTCTTCTCCCTTGCTTACCCCTCCCCCTTGCGCTTGGCTGACTCTTCTCCCACCCACTGCTGCCTCTCAGCGTTCCCTCTAAGCTGAGTTAGTGTGAGCTAGCTCACAGTTTTTTAGCCTCCGGCTCACAATTTTTTTTGTCTTAGCTCAGGAAGGGATGGCTCCAGAGCGAACTGATTTATGCAGCAGCCAAATTGCTTGCTCACAACTGTAATGCCAGCAGCTCACAAAGTAGAATTTTTGCTCACACGACCCCACAGCTTGGAGGGAGCATTGTCACCTCCCTGTGCTGACTCTGGCACTCTCCCCCCCCTTTTCAGGACAGTGTTGGCTGAAATGAGACATCCCACTTCCTGCTTTCCGTCATGCCACCTTCTCTGCTTCTCTTCCTTACCACCCTTTTAGCTCAGCATCCTCGTTCCTCCTTGCCTTGCATATCTCCTCTCTCCTCTTCTCAGGGCAGAGTCTATGGCAGTGTCGCTTTAGATTGCCTAGGCAACCCAAAACGGTGCCGAGATCTCAGTCAGCATTTGGGATTGTCTAGGCAACCCAAAAAGGTGGTGCTTCCAAACCTCTTCTATTTCGTTTAGTCTCTACTCAGTTTTTTTAACTTAAAGATTTTTTTGGCTGCAAACCGGGGGGGAGGGGGGGTTGTCCTGCATTTTTCAGAAACATTGACCCTAGGCTTAGATGGCCCCACCTCTGGGGGATTTTTAATGTGGGGGGGCATGTTTGGCTATTAGAGAAATGTTTGTCTATTTATTTTGGGGGTTTATAAGATGCTTTGCGGACAAGTTTCAGGTTGGAAGAGTGGGGTGTTAATGCCTTTAATGAATAATGATAATACATTTTATGAGGGTCAGAATCTTTGATGCAGCAAGTCATGTTTGCGATGTGCACTCCAGGGATTGGATCACAGAGGATTTCTACAGATGGGGGCACAATTTTGCCCCCTTTTTCCTCCTGCTGTATACCACCAAATACATCGTGATGCTGTCTTGGGGGGGGGTTCCCTTGTCCCCCAGGAGCAGCATTTTGGGTAGGGGAGCAGTGTAGGTTGCATTGAAGGGGGGTGGAGGTGAGGAAATGAACATGGAAGCTGAAATCCTCCGTGGGATCCAAGTCCAGGGTTTGCTTTGAGCACCACAGTGTGAAAGGAAGACAGTGCTGTAGTAAAACAGAAGAAGACAGAGGCCAGCAACTTAAACCGTTGTAGCTCCTTGATGACCATCCACGTCATATACCCCTGTCAATATTTCTCCCCTTCGCACTTTACTTGCTATGGCGCATGTGCAACAAATTTGGCCGCTGTGTAATGTGTCAGCTGGCCCGGAAGATCTGAGCTTTGTAAGATACACCTCTTGTTCGTATCAGAAGCATCTGGTTTTATAAACACACATGACTTTGGCCTCTTGCTTACAGTGTCCCTCCATGTAGGGTGTTCTGTTCATTGGTGGCTTTTATTCGCAGGACAGTAACGTGAGTCCATTGGAGCCTCTGGAAGAGTGAGAGGGTCGCTTGGCAAAATTTAATTTGGAAGAACATTTGTGTTTTAAAGGAGTGATATCTTTTGTATTTATTTATACCGTTTGCACAGGGCAGGTTACCAGCTACATAGGGAGAATCTCAACTGGTAGGCATGTTCATATGGGCATAAGCAGCCCTCCAAGTATCCTGGTCCCCATGTGTTTATTTATTTGGCCATTTCTAGGGTGCTTTTCTCCCCAGAGAGACCTAAAGCAATTTACCTAACTGTCCAAAATACAAAGCAACAGCTTTATTTATTTATTTATTTCATTTATACCCAGATTTTCTCCCCAGCGGGGACTCATTCTCCTCGCCTCCCTTTTATCCTCACAACAACAACCCTGTGAGGTAGGTTAGGCTGAGGGAGTGTGACTTGGCCAAGGTACCCCATCAAGTTTCCAGGGCACCACTGGGATTTGAATCTGGGTGTCCCAGACATTAGTCCAGCAGTCTTAACCACCACTATATCACACTGGCTCTCCTTTAGAGAGTTATTATTTCAGTAAACAAAGAAGACAGACATATCCTGGGCAAAACCTGATTCAGTGGGCTTGGAAGAAGAAGAGGAGGAGGAGGAGAGGATGATTGGATTTATATCCTGCCCTTCACTCAGAGTCTCAGAGCGGCTTACAATCTCATTTCCCCTCCCCTCCCCACAACAGACACCCTGTGAGGTAGGTGGGGCGGAGAGAGCTCTTTCCAGAACTGTCCTTGAGAGAACAACTCTGACAGAACTATGGCTTGCCCAAGGTCATCCAGCAGCTGCGAGTGGAGGAGTGGGGAATCAGACCCGGTTCTCCCAGATTAGAGTCTGTGCACTTAACCACTACACCAAACTGGCTCTCTGGTAATGCAGGCCACAGGCTAAGAACCAAGAGCTCACGCGTCCTGCCCATCCAGGCTAAGTGTGGTGGTGGAAAGTGCCATCGAGTCACAGCTTGGTGAGGTTTTCAAGGCAAGAGACACTGAAAACGCATGGGGTTTTCAAGACGACATTCAGAGGTGGTTTGCCATTGCCTGCCTCTGTGTAGTGACCCTGGTATTCCTTGGAGGTCTCCCATCCATTTACTAGCCAGGGACGACCCTGCATAGCTTTCGACAACTGACAAGGTTGTGCTAGCCCGGGCTATCCAGGTCAGGGCCCAAGCTAAGTGCCTGCAAGTAAAGGAGCTTTGTGGCTTTGAAGGTGGCAATCAGTGTTTTGCATTGTGTTTCAAAGGGAACAGATAGCCAGTACAGTGTTCTTAGTGGTTCCTGCTGGCCGGCTGTCTCTCTGCTGCATTTCCAAAATGCCCTCAAAGACCGGCCCCATTGTGGTAGTCTAGCCTGGAATGTGATCAGAGCACGGGTAAATGTAGACAGATCATGCCCGTGGAGTTGCCTTAAACACAAGTCAGATCATCAGTCTGTCTGGCCTCATATCATCTACTCCAACTGGAAATGGCTGACCAAGCTTTCGGTGAAAAGGGGTTTCTACCCCTTCTGCCCAAGACCCGTAAATGGGAGATGCCATAATATGGCCCTCCTGGATTTTGCTTAGACTAGTCTCTGTGTATGAATAATTACTGTTTTAATGGGGGGGGGGGGAATTGTGCATGTGTGCCTTTGTGTGTAATATATGTACGTGTGCGTGTATAATAAGGTTTTGAGATAATGAGATTTCCTTTACTAGATTTTAACCATAAGGGTAAATACCAACTTTATTTCTGTCCCTCTCTGTTAGTGCAAATATTTAATGTATTTTGCTAAAACAGTAGACTTTAGAAAGGTGGGAAATCTTTTCTTGTTCGAAACTCTTTTTCTGTATAAATGAAGCCTGTTTTTTAACTTCAAAGCCTCCATTAATACATGAAGGTCATGGTTAAAACATTTCAAATATATTTATTCATAGTAAATCAATTTCAGTTAAGTCAATGCAAACCGTGACGGGAAAAATTCCCCGCTATTGATCTGGAGGAGGAACCAATATCGTTGAAATTATGAATTCTTGCCGGACCTGTCATAAAAGGGGCTAGTCTGAAGCCCGTGCTTTATGATCATGTCAGATTTGAGAAACAAACAACAAATCTCTTCCTTGTACGAGATGCTGTAGTTCTGCACACATCTCAGCAGTAAAATGTACCTATTTCATAACACTGTTGACTGCTGGTGTATAGGTGAACAAATGAAGGGTGTGCTGTCAGATGAAGCATAAAAGCCATTAGCAACACACTTTTATTTGAATACTGAAACATTAATTTTTGAAAGTACATTGCCCAGGGAATTCTGCAGAAAGTGAATGTGGGAAGAAAAGAGGAAAACAGAAACAATCCTTGTCATTTATGGCATTTTCAGCCACAAGTGTACGTAGATTTTGCCAGGTTTATTGGACACACCCAGGTTCGTTGCTGCTTTTAAGAAAGTGAAACATAATTCCGGCGCAGTACACATCATAGTCAGCATGTAAGTGATGAAAGTCTGGAGGGGAGAACAATGTAAGTTTTATTTCCACTTCAGCTCTTAACCCTGCCAAAAAGACAAGCCACTTTCTGTGTTCTTCTATGGCTTGTTTCTTCAGCATTGGGGGTCTGCTATGGAAATTAACCAAGGGTTACAGTTGTATGAATGGTTCTTGCTTTGCACATCTTGGCTTTTATGACACTTGAGCTCTATCTCCTGAGAATCATGGGGCTCCCTGGCTCTTCAGGAGTGCAGTACAGCCTCAAGAGTGGACTTGGATCACGTTTGATAGTTGTGGTAAACGGGGAGTTTGGTCTGTTCCTTTTCTGTCTCGGTAGCACTCTGATGCGATAAAGAGCTTGAGAACTCTCTTCTGTACCCCTTCTTTAAGATACAGTAGCCCGGTCCCTTAGTGTCCCCTCAGCTAACTGTGAAGATAGAATCAGAGAATACACAAAGATGCCCTTGGTGTAGTGGTTAAGTGTGCGGACTCTAATCTGGGAGAACCGGGTTTGATTCCCCCACTCCTCCACTCGCAGCTGCTGATGTGACCTTGGGTCAGTCACAAGCTCTGGCACAGCTGTCCTTGAAAAAGAGCAGTTTCTGTCAGAGTTCTCTCAGCCCCACCCACCTCACAGGGTGTCTGTTGTGGGGAGGGGAAGGGAGAGGAGTTTGTAAGCCGCTCTGAGACTCCAAGTGAAGGGCGGGGTATAAATCCAATCTCTTCTTCTTCTTCTTCTATACTGAATCAGGACATTCGCTTATTATTGTTTATCAATATTGTCTACTCTGACTAGCAGCAGCTCTCGAGAGTCCCAGGCTGCAGCCACACACGAAATAATCCACTTTCAATCCACTTTCAGTACACTTTCCACCTGGATTTTACTGTGTGAAATGGCAAAATCCAGTTGAAAAGTGTCTTAAAAGTGGACTGAAAGTGGATTATTTAGTGTTTGTGACTGCAGCCCCAGCTAGAGGTCTTTCACATCACTCACTACTAGGGATGGGCATGAACCAGGGAAATGAAGGTTCGTGGAGGTTTGTGGTTCATGGGATCGTGTGTGCGTGTCTGGGGCAGGCAAAACGAGGACTTTCCCCATCTTTTCCTAGTTGCTCTCACCCAGCTTGCCCCACTGGGTTACTCGGTCCTCCACCAATCACGGACTAGGGGGCAGGGGGGAGGAGTGGCTATTTTCGTTCGGGAGGCTTACTCCTTCAGGGCGCTCCCGTCCGTGGAGATCGCGGGCTTAGAATGTGTCGGTGTGATGCTGGAGGCTGTGGAGAGTTTGGCGATCTGGCTGGTGTACCAACCGCCTAATGCACTGGCCAGTAGCCTGCTGTCCCTGCTGGAGGCCGTATCAGGCTGGGCGCTGGATCACCCTAGACTGATTGTCCTGGGTGATTCCATGCTGAGGACGTGACCTCCAGCCGGGCTATGGACCTAGTGTCATCCATGGCGACACTGGGACTCTCACAGTTTGTATCAGCCCCCACGCATCGGGCTGGTCACATGCTCGAGCTGATCTTCGCAGCGGGGGTAGAGGTGGACCAGATCACTGCTGAGGCGGTGCCATGGTCGGACCACCTGGCCTTGAAGGCCCGTCTGAATGTTCCACCCCGACCCTTTGTGGGCGGCGAGCTGATTTATGCTCGCCCGCGGGCCCAGATGGACCCTCTGCAGCTCCAGAGGGCCTTGCGGGATCCAAGGCCCCCTGGCGGCTCATTGGATGAGCTAGTGGAGGACTGACATGTCCGGCTCTCCGCAGCCATCGACGAGATCGCTCCCAGGCGTCCTCTTCGGACTCGGCTGAGGCGGGCTCCTTCGTATACTCAGGAGCTGCGGCAGATGAAGTGAGAACTGAGACGACTAGAGAGATGGTGGTGCCGTGTTCGCGACGAAGTGTCAAGAGCATCTTATAGGACATTTATGAGAGCCTATGAGATGGCAAGGCTGCTAAGAAGGATTTCTTTGCAACTGAGATTGCATCTGCGAGCTCACGCCCGGCCCAATTATTTAGCACGATTCGGTCCTTGATAGACCTGCCACAGGGCAGGCGAAATGATAGGGGATATTGGCTGTGAGGCTTTTGCGAGCTATTTCGCAGATAAAGTCCTGACACTCCGATGTGACCTCCCCACCACGATTGAGACAGTGAGCGGACTCAAGGCCCCTTGCGTGCCTTCGGTTTCGGGTTTAGAGTGTTTCAGCCCGCTCAGCTTGGACGAAGTTGACAGGTTGCTCGTTTCTGTACGCCCAACCACATGCGACCTTGATCCGTGCCCCTCCTGGCTCATTAAGGCGGGTCACGAGGGGTTTCGAAGTGCTCTGCGGGAGATTATCAACAAGTCCCTTACTGAGGGACGATTCCCCGGAGCACTCAAGGAGGCAATGGTCCGCCCTCTCTTTAAAAAGCCATCTCTGGACCCGGCCGAATTGGCCAACTATCGACCGGTGTCCAATTTGCCTTATTTGGGCAAATTGATAGGGAGGGCAGTGGTGTTACAGTTACAGGGCTTTCGGGATGATGCTTCAGTCCTGGATCCCTTCCAGTCTGGCTTTCGCCCGGGTCATGGGATGGAGACGGCGTTGGTCGCCTTGACTGACGATCTCCGAAGGCATCTGGATCGAGGCGGTGTGGCGGCACTGGTGTTGTTAGACATGTCGGCCGCATTCGATACGATCGACCATCAGCTGTTGACCCACCTCCTCGCCGACGTGGGGATTCAGGGGCTTGCCCTTCAATGGTTTGCCTCTTTTCTCCAAGGTCGGGAACAGAGGGTGGCGATTGGGAATCAGCGGCCCCGGAGGCATCCTCTTGAGTGTGGAGGGCCTCAGGGGGCAGTGCTGTCCCCAATGTTATTTAACATCTACATGTGCCCCCTCACCCAGATTGCCCGGAGCTATGGGCTTGGGTGTCATCAATATGCAGATGACACCCAGCTTTATCTGATGCTGGGCGATGACCTGGCCACAGTGATCCATGCGACGGTCACCTCGAGGTTAGACTACTGCAACACTCTCTACATGGGGCTGCCTTTGTTGCAGATCTGGAAGCTGCAGCTAGTGCAGAATGCAGCAGCCAGGCTGCTGATGCGTCTCACTAGGTGGGACCATATCCAGCCTTTGCTGAAGGCACTGCACTGGCTGCCAATAGCGTACCGGATCCGTTTCAAAGTGCTGGTTCTTACCTTTAAAGCCCTATATGGCCAGGGTCCGGCTTACCTGAGGGACCGCCTTTCCCCATATGTTCACACAAGGGCACTACGGACAGGGCGGCAACATCTGTTGGTTATCCCAGCCCCCAAGGTAGTTAAATATGCTGCAACCAGGGCCAGGGCTTTTTCGGTGGCGGCCCCTACAGTGGTGGAACGAGCTCCCGGAGGAGATCAGGGCCCTGCGGGACCTTATGCAGTTCCGCAGGGCCTGTAAGACGGAGCTCTTCCACCAGGCTTTCGAGTAGGGGCTGCCACCGCCATTGTACCACCACCGTATTAACATCAGGAGGCGCACTGGCCCTGGTATGGGGATGACAGTTATAGTGTAACATCAATTGAGCAGAGACAATTGTGTTTACTCAGAGTGTGTTATTGTTATTGGCATTTTATTATGGAATTGATATGGTCTGTTGAGCACCGACTTTTAACTGTTTTATAGGTAATGATTGTTTATTGTTTTATGTATGGCATTTGCCTCTATGTTCGCCACCCTGAGCCCATGTTGAAAGAGCGGGATACAAATTTAATAAATAAATAAATAGATAAATAAATAAATCTCCACTTGCCACCGAAGACTAATGCAACCCATTAGCTGCTGATGACAGCAGCCACTATATTCTATGGTGATCCAAAGGAGGAGAAAGTTTCCGATGTTCTGAAATAGGAGTAAGCTTCTGCCTTGGTGGGAATGGGGGAGAATCTTAGGGGAATGTGTAGGGGCTTGTGGCTGCCTGGTTGACCTGACAGGCAGGAAGGAGGCACATGATCCAGCCGTTCAGTAGGCAAGCCCAAGAATCTGCCAAGGAAGGGGTTCAGGAGACTATCAAACAACAACCCTGGCTTATGAGTGGCTCAGACTGGGGACCCAAACGTGAGACGGCAGTTCTGCATCACCAGAAGGCCCCCTGTTGACCCCCCCAGCCAGTCAACTGGGCTAGCAAATGGTCGTACCCAGGGCTTTTTTTGTAGAAAAAGCCCAGCAGGGACTCATTAGCATAATAGGCCATACCCAACAGCAGAAACTCATTAGCATAATACACCACACCGCTGACAGCATGCTCATTAGCATACTAGGACACACCCCATGCCTTTCCTTGGCTTGCCCGGGCACCCTGAAGAGAAGGGACAGGCTGGGGAAGGCACAGTGAGGCATTTAAATGCCTCCCCGATTCCTCCTGGGGGGCCCTGGTCCACCCACCTTGGAGTAGGCATGGCCAACTCTGAAGCCAGCCGGAACTCCGTTCCTGTGCGTTCCTGCCCAAAAATAGCCCTGGTAGTACCTCTTCCAGCCCCTATCAGGATGGTGCTACAGAGCAGCAAGGAATCAGGCCTGCAGTTCCTTCTACCTGTGAGCTGCCCCACTGGGAGGAAGGCTACCTGGTCCTTACTTCCAGATTACCCAGTGCCCACCTGCTGGTGCCTACAAGGAGAAAAGCAGTAGCCACTGGCATTGTGCACAAGGACTGTTGGGAAGAATGTGGAGGCTTTGTGTCTTGCGATGTTCAGCTGTTTGAGTATTGTTTTGTTGGTGGTGGGAAGCGTCATCAAGTCACCACTGACTAATGGCAACCCCATAATGTTTTCATGGCAAGAGATGTTCAGAGGTGGTCTGCCATTACCTGCCTCCCTGTCATGACCCTGGTATTCCTCAGAGGTCTCCCATCCAAATACTAGCCAGGGCTGACCCCACTTAGCTTCGAAGATCACAGAATCATAGAATCATAGAATCATAGAGTTGGAAGGGACCTCCAGGGTCATTTGGTCCATTTAGTGGCTCAGAGGTTAAGACGCTGAGTTGCAGACCGGAAGGTCTGTAGTTTGGCAGTTTGAGACCTGGGTGCCACGTGAGCTCTCATCTCTGGCCCCAGCTCCTGCCAACCTAGCAGTTTGAAAGCAAGAAATTGCAAGGAGATAAATAGGTACCGTTTCGGTGGGAAGGGAACAGTGTTCCGTGCGCTTCGGCATTTAGTCTTCGGCATTTAGTCTTGACCACGGAAATGTCTTCGGACAGCGCTGGCTTTGAAACGAAGATGAGCACTGCCCCCTAGAGTCAGATTCGACTAGCTTTCGAGCAAGGGAAACCTTTACCTTTTACCCGCACAGTGCAGGAAATTCATGAGATCATGTGACATCTCCTTTACTTGTAAAGGGCTTGGTGCACTTCTTGCCCACACATGATCTTTCTGTGTCATAAATAAAACTTTTTATCTGGCTTCATTCTCCAGCTCCGTTCCCTTCTTGTATTTTTTATTCTGGGACCAACTTCCAAGCCTAGGATCATCCCCCATCTTCCTTTCCTCTCCCACTCTTGGCACATTTTGTACCAAGTCTTTTTTTTTTTTTAAGACGTTTCTCTTATGGAGCATTGCCTAGAACTGCCATGTAAAGATAACAAATTAGAAAGGAAAGAAAAAAAAACCCTGAAATAAATTTGCAGAAGTAAAAGATGTTGAATTCCCTCATTAACAGCAGTTAGATCATAGACAGACTCTGGGCAGGCTTTCACAAACTGCCTTACAAACAGCTCATTCACCATTAAACGCCAAAAATTTCAGCCTTGCTTGTCTACATTTTGGAAACAAAATCCATAATGAAACACCTAAGCAAGCAGTTTTCTACACCAGAAACTCAAGCATCCAAAAAAGGCTCCTTAAAGAGAATGTTAACCACCTGTATCTAGTGTTAAGCATTTTCAGGTTTGACAAAGTTTCCTCCACTACTGAGAGTACCCTGAGAGGTAGCTCGTTCATTTTTAGGCACCTGTTCAGTTCAGACTGTAGCAGAACCTGCTCTTTGTTCTATTCACTTGCTGATAGCCATAAGGAGCCTTTGGTTCTGGGTGCAAAAAGCTTTCTAAAAGCCCTTGTTCATAGGGCTGTCAACTCTGGGTTCAGAAACATCTGGAGTTTTAAGGGTGGAGCCTGGGGGAGCAGGCTTTTGGAAAGGGAGAGAGAGGAGAGAGAGAGAGAGATTGGATTTATACCCCGCCCTTCACTACCTGAAAGAGTCTCAGAGCGGCTTACAAACTCCTTTCCCCTCCCCTCCCCACAATAGACACCCTGTGAGGTAGGTGGGGCTGAGAGAGCTCTGGCAGAAACTGCTCTTTTTCAAGGACAGCTCTTATCAGAACTACGGCTTGCCCAAAGTCATCCAGCCAGGTGCAAGTAGAGGAGTGGGGAATCAAACCCGGTTCTCCCAGATTAGAGTCCACGCACCTAACCACTACACCAAACTAGAGGGACCTTGGTCAGGTATAATGCCATGCAATCCATTCCAATACAGCCATTTCCTCAAGGAGAAGTGGGATAATGTTGTAAATAAAGAAGTAACAAATAAATAAGTGATTTACGTAGTCTGGAGATCAGTTATAATTCCGAGAGATCTACAGCCTCTGCCTGGAGATTGGCAACCTTGACGCATTGTACAGATTGCCATGGTAGACTTCTGGACTGTACTATTAAAGATTACAGGTAGAGGGGGTGTTGTTTATGAACGCTTGACCCTGTGAAATGCTCCGGGAGAGGGCTATACAAAACCTTTCTCCCTACTGCGTTAACATGCCACACTCAGGGAAGTTTGGCACATTGTGTGTGAGAGACATTTTCTAATGAAGGATCACTTAAAATGGAGACTCTTTTGCCATCTGTAGACCGTGGTGGTTCCACCCAGAATTCTTTCACCAGAATATACCACTGCCTTCTGCATTTAGAATAACTTTTAGGCACATTTTCTTATTTGGTAATTGCGCTGTGAATTATGCAGAAACTCTGCATGGCAGTCTCTTTATGTGGCAATTATTGTTTGCATGGCATATTGATCTCATTCAGGGGTCCCCAGTCTTTTTGAGCCTGCAGGCGCCTTTGGAGTTCTGACACAGTGTGATAGAAGCAGCTACAAAATGGCTGCCACACAACGACTGCAGCAGGAGCCAAAGCCAGCCACAAAATGGCTGCTGCTACAGCTTACTTCCACTCACACAGGGACGGTCCTTAAACTCTAGTGGCAACTGCTGCTGAAGCAATCTGCACAGCCAATCAAATGTCCAACGGCCAATCAGAAGCCTTGCTGGGCAGAAGCCCTGTCTGTTCCTGCTCACTTTCTAAGAACAGTTCATGGGTTCCAGGCAGGGGCAGATTAACCATTAAGCAGACTAAGCAGGTGCTTAGGTCACCGGAGCCAAAGGGGGCACCACAAAGTTGGGAAAAGGGTGAAAAGCTTAGTTTGTACAGTAGTTTGTGTTATCATATGAATACATTTTTGTATTGCTGCAACCAGCATTGTATATCTGGTCAGACAGGTCAACAACTAAAATGGACTGGGTCAGTGTGGAAAGGAGGGGGGGCACCAAAATTGGTCAGTGCTTAGGGCACCAGTGAGCCTTAATCTGCCCCTGGTTCCAGGAAAGGTGTCAGCAGGTGCCCTGGCACCCACGGGCACCACACTGCGGACCCTTCTAATTGATCAGTTCCTTGGGCATCGTTTTGATTGCTTCCCCTTCCTTATTCAACATCATTTCTGGAAAGTTTGGACTAGTACGCAACTACAGCCAGTCCCAGGTTTTGAAGGGGCTCACAGACTGCCAAAAGTCCCCCTTCCTGCCCACCCATCTGGGTGCCAAGAAGAAGAGGAGGAGGAGGAGGAGGAGGAGATTGGCTTTATACCCTGCCCTTCACTCGGAGTCTCAGAGCAATTTACAATCTCCTTCTCTTCCTCTCCCTACAACAGACACCCTGTGAGGTAGATGGGGCTGAGAGAGCTCTTTGGAGAACTGCCCTTGAGAGAACAGCTTTGAAAGCACTGACCCAACGTCACACCAGAATCTGCATGTGGAGGAGTGGGGAATCAAACCCAGTTCTCCCAGATTAGAGTCCACGCTCCTAACCACTACACCAAACTGGCTCTTAACCACTACACCAAACCTGCCTGTGAATCTGTCCCCTGCCCACTCATGAGCTCTCTCACTGTCTGCACTGGCAGCCTCCCACAAGCCCTTTTCCCAATGGTGTTGGGCGGTATATGCAGCTAGGAGTGTCACCACCATGGCTTCTAGGAGTGCCACTGCTTTGACCACCTGGACACTCTTCCCTGGCAGTGCTGGGCAGCATGTGCAGCAAGAAGCATGGATGACAGGGTTGCTTGCAAACAGGCAGGGGAAGGATGTGTGTGCAGGTAGCAAGGGAGGTACACTGGTATGGTGGATCGGGGCCCGCCAGGAGCCCTGGCCCCCAGTGGCTGCCCTCCCTCAGGGTCTGCTGATGCTGGCCCTGTACACCGTCGTGTGTGATGGCGTGGTGTCTGGGAAACAGTGTTGTGTCCATAGCAGGCAGGAGACCATAGAGAAGAGTGTAGAACAATGGGAGACCATCGCTGTACAATAGATGGACTTATCACCGTGATGCATCCCGGACCGGGTGTACCTTTGTGCGTGTGTGAATAAAGCACCACGCATAGAAATTGAAAGAGGCAAACGAAGAAACAAAAAAAAATCAACGGAAGAAAAATCTGTAGATGTACAACTACACTCAAAACTGCAGCATGGGGTGATGTAAACACAAACAGACATATCTTCTAAAAACAGTATTGTGAACAGCAAAGCCTTTGAGGTGAAGAAAGATCAGTGGGAGTGAAGATTGAACTTGTGAACTTTTGCTCCAAAGCCAGCATACAATGTCTATATAACCAAGCGCTTCCAAAATGTGTTTAATACACCTTTGAGACTATTATAATAGTGTCGTTTTCAGGGTCCTGGGGAATATGTCCTGCTGTTTCATAGGGCGGCGTGTGGGAGAGAAAGGCGAGTTTTTCTTCTTTAAAAAGACAACAACACACACAAAAAAACCCCCTTCCATAAACTTGCTAGCTGTTGATTTCAACTCATGTCGCCTGGTTTTTGGAGTATGGGAACGATTAAACGACAGATCTTTATGTGCTTTTCTCCCCGCCATATGGAATCATACACAGAGTGCGGGATTCTTAAATTGGATTCATCTGTGTATTTGGCTCCAATCCAGTTTTATATGGCTGTGGGACAAAACCTGTAAATCCAAAGGAGTTTTTTTATGGGGTTGGAAGGAGATCTGGCAGATGTTCTTCTGGCCTCAGAGATGTGGGCCATACCACATAGGGCATTTGTGGAAGGGACCCGAAATAAATGCTCACATGGTTAAATAAGCTTGTGCACAGTATTCGCAAATGATGGCATACAAGATTGTTTTTGTCCCCCTGCAGTCAGGCAGGGAAAGTGTCTCATGTGAAGTAGCCTAGAGGGCTTGTGAAAGGCCACTCTTTTGGATGCATCCTGGAGCCTTGACCTGGACGGCCCAGGCTAGCCTGATGTCATCAGATCTTGGAAGCTAAGCAGGGTCGGCGTTGGCTGGTAGTTGGATGGGAGATCACCAAGGAATACCAGGGGCTGCTATGCAGAGGCAGGCAAAGGCAAACCACCTCTGAACACCTCCTGCCTTGAGAGCCCTACAGGGTCGCCGTAAGTCAGGTGTGACTGGACAGCACTTTCCACTACCACCAAGCATCTTGGCTTAGAATGGTGCAAACCTGTGTTCCCCGCAGCCAAGAAGAACATTCTGTTCACCAAACCAAGAAGACCACAGACTCAGGGTATGGCTGTAGAGCGCATGATGCAAAATTGATGCTGGTTCCAGCAGCCCTGGGTTCATTTTCAGTGTCTGCTGTGGTTTCCTTTTGTGGTCTCAGTTGTGTCTCTGCTGCCTAGACTATAAATTCACAAATGCTTGCTGAGCTCCCACTTTTCCTGTCACCAAGCAGGTGACAAATTGGTGGAGAAGCCTTGACTGCTTCTGCTGCCCAGCTTAGGAGTTCAGAAACACTGAACAAACTAAGAGGAGAGGCTTTCCCATTAGAAATGCCTGGGGATCTCCTGGAATTACAGCTTGTCACGGCTCAGGTGGGGTGTCACCTGACGCTGCCACCACTCTGGATTTAGTGTTCCCTTGAGAAGGCCCAGAGCACCCTCCCAAGACCTTCAGACCTCCCTTTTGGCCAAATAATAGGTGTGTGGACCAGGCAGAGTTAAACAAGGAAAAGGTTTATTTTATAGGAGGTCAAACAACAAGGTGCAGAATCATACCAGTAAGTGGGTGAAAAGAAAACAAACAAACAAATGCCCTAACGCGTCTAAATATATACTGTCCCTAGCTCACTATTCCAAGTGACACTAGACTACTCACCCTTCCCTCAGGATGAGGGTTTCTTCCTACAGCAGCCTTCCTTCTGGCTCTGCCCTCTGGGAAGAAAGAACAGCTTCTGCTCTGGCACCAGCCCTTTTGTTCCCCAGCCCTCTTCTTCCCTATTGGTCAATTTTGGCTCCAAAACCTCTCAGGGGCTTCTGGGAGTTGTAGGCCCAGCCTCACCTACTGCTAGCCAGGTTTCCCTAGGCCTAGTAGGCCTCTGGTGGCACAGCCCAGCTCATCTCCAGACTATAGAGACCAGTTCCCCTGGATAAAATGTTTGCTTTGGAGGTTGGACTCTGTGGCATTATACCCTACTGAGTTCTCTGTTCTCCACAGATTCTACCCCCAAATCTCCAGGGGTTTACCAACCTGGAGCTGGCAACCCTACCCCCCAGCCCCCTGCTGGTAGTCAGGAGGGACCTGGCAGCCCTATAATGTCTATGGACACCACTTTCTGCTGCTGGTGGCTTTAAAAGGGAGTTAGGCAGATTCATTGAGGAACACGCATACTGGATGGGGGATACACTTCTGGATAGCAGTGTCTGTGAACAAGATCTTGGGGTATGGGTGGACTGAAAGCCAGCATGATGCGGTGTCAACAGAAGCATAACATCCAGATCACAAGATGTCCTATTCCCGCTGTACACTGCATTGGTCAGGTCACACCTGGAGTATTGTGTGCAGTTCTGGAGACCTCACTTCAAAATGGATGTGGACAGAATGGAGCCTGTGCAGAGGAGGGCGATGAGGATGATTGGGGGCCTGGAGACCAAGCCCCATGAGGAAAGGCTGAGGGACTTTGGAATGTTCAGTCTGGAGAAGAGGAGGTTGAGGGGGGAACATGATTGCTCTCTGGAAGTATTTGAAGGGCTGTCACTTAGAGGAGGGCAGGGAGCCATTCCTGTTGACAGCAGAGGACAGGACTCGAAATACTGGGTTTAAATTAAGGGCGGGAAGGTACTGGCTGGATAGTCAGAAAAACTTTTTGACAGTAAGAGTTGTGCAACAGTGGAGGTGGTGAGCTGCCCCTCCCTGGCAGTCTTTAAGCTGTGGCTGGACATGTCAGGGAGGCTCTAGGCTGATCCTGTATTGAGCAGGGGGTTGGACTAGGTGGCCTGTATGGCCCCTTCCAGCTCTGTGATTCTAGGATTCTAAGTCTGTAAGGGCTATTTACCCACGGTGACTAAAGGGAGCCGGCATGTTCAGAGGGAGCAAACATCAGGGGAAGGCCTCCCTCTCTGTGTTCTCTTGCTGGCTTTGCAAAGCAACTGCTTGGCTATTGTGTGAGACAGAAAGCTGGACTCTTTTAAGTTCTTCAGGCGGTGTGCATGCAGATGACAAAATGCATCTGCAGAAGCTGTTTTCAGCTCGCACAGCACCCCTCTCGGGAACAAGACCACTGCTTGTCCTTTTCATGTATGTTCATTTTAGTTGACAAGGCACACTTGTCCAGCGAGGAAACATTTTAGGATTGATTTTATGTTCTCTGCTCCTGGCATTTCTCTGTTTCTTACATGGACCAAGGCTCTGGTTCCATAGTGGAGCATCTGCTTTGCATGCAGAAGTGCTGTCAAGTCTCAGCTGATT
Organism: Gekko japonicus; assembly: GCF_001447785.1. Lineage (NCBI taxonomy): Eukaryota > Metazoa > Chordata > Lepidosauria > Squamata > Gekkonidae > Gekko > Gekko japonicus. The sequence goes on along the minus strand of NW_015170307.1, from coordinate 245,380 downwards.
TGTGGCAAACCCTCGTGGGGATTTTGAGGTAAGGGATGAGCAGAGTTGGTTTGCTGTTGCCTTCCTCTGCATAGTGACCCTTGTTTTCCTTGGTGATCTCTCATCCCATGGCTGACCCCGCTTAGCTTCTGAGCGCTGACAAGTTTAGGCTAGTCTGGGCTATTCAGGCTGTTTAATCCCCAGTATTTTAGGCAGATCATGACCGGTGGGGGGGGGAGGTAGGAAGGGTTGCATCAGTGCTTGGTTCTTGTGGCCCTTTCTTTTACACACCCAGGGAAATGCTGATCACCACTTTGGGGTCAGCAAGTGATTGTTCTCCAGGTCAGTATGGCCAGGGATCCTGGAGGGTTTTTTGGGGGGTTTTGGTCATCTCCTGGGCGTGGAACAGCGGTCGCAGTTATTTGTGGGGGGCAGTTATTTGTGAATTCCTTGCATAGTGCAGGGGGTTGCACTACATGACCCTGGAGGTCCCTTCCAACTCTATGAGTCTATGATTCTATGATTCTATGATCGCCAGTTAAAAAAAAAGGATCAGGTAGTAGGTTACATGAAAGACCTCTGCCTGAGACCTACCTCTGCTGCTCTAAGTAAACAATACCAACCTCGATAGACCAAGGGTCCGACTCCGTAGAAGACAGCTTCTTGTGAGTATTCATGAAAAACAGTAGCGACTCAGTGGCTGGATCCTTTCCTGTGGAGACTGAATGCCTGGAAAGTTTATATGCAGTTACTTATTCTTATGCCTGAGGCTTAAACGTGATGCTAATACATAGCTATATAAAATGTTCTACCGTGACGCCATTTTGATTCTGCACTTGCCTTAATGGGTCTTTTTTATTACCTTAGTTTCATCTTGATTAACAGCACGGGGGCATTATTATGTTGCATAGCTGCTAAATGTCTACCTAAGATAATTGGTTCAGAAATCAGTAAAACGTATTGCATGTAGGTGATATGGGCCGCAAGTAGGAAAACATGTGTGAAGCATGATCTGAGGCATAGTTACTCAAAAGGAAGACCCATTGAGTTCAGTGGGACCTGGGGTTCCCCTGGAATTACAGCTCATCTCCAGACTACAGAGATCAGTTCCCCTGGAGAAAGGGAATGCTTTGGAGGGTGGGCTCTGTGGCATTGTACCCCACTGAGGTCCCCGTCCTCCCCGGGCTCCATCCCCAAATCTCCAGCAGTTTCCCAACCTGGATCTGGCAATCCAACCGCCCCCCAGGCCCCCTTCACCTGCTGGAGGCAACACTAATGGGATTTACTCACTAGTGCTTAGAGCGGAAAAGAAAGGTGGGATAAAAATGTTTAGAATAAACAAATAAAGCTTTCCCCCAAAATTAAGGTAACCAACTCCTGCAGTTGTGGAAATGTTTATTTGTAATTATTTTATTATTTAGTTATTTATTCATTCGTTCGTTTATTAGATTTTTTTAGTCGCCACTCACTCAAAGGGTCTCGTAGCAACTTACAACATTGAAACCGATATGGTAAAAAGCTGGCCATGATAAAGGACAAAAACGGTAGGGACCTAACAGAAGCAGAAGAGATTAGGAAAAGATGGCAAGAAAACACAGAAGAACTCTGCAAGAAAGACCTCGATGTCCTTGACAACCACAGTATAATCACTGACCTCGAGCCAGATATCCTGGAATGTGAAGTTAAATGGGCCTTAGAAAGCATTACTAACAACAAAGCTAGTGGAGGTGATGGTATCCCAGCTGAGCTATTCAAAGTCTTAAAAGATGATGCTGTTAAAGTGCTGCACTCAATTTGCCAGCAAATTTGGAAAACGCAACAGTGGCCACAGGATTGGAAAATCCCAAAGAAGGGCAATGCCAAGGAATGTTCAAACTATCGCACAATTGCACTCATATCACACGCTAGCAAGGTCATGCTCAAGATCCTACAAGCTAGGCTTCAACAGTACGTGGATAGAGAACTGCCAGAAGTACAAGCTGGGTTTCGAAGAGGTAGAGGAACTAGAGATCAAATTGCCAACATTCGCTGGATTATGGAGAAAGCAAGAGAGTACCAGAAAAATATCTACTTCTGCTTCATTGACTATGCTAAAGCTTTTGACTGTGTGGATCACAACAAACTATGGCAGGTCCTTAAAGAGATGGGAGTACCAGACCACCTCACATGTCTCTTGAGAAACCTGTATAAGGGCCAAGAAGCGACAGTTAGAACCGGATATGGAACAACTGATTGGTTTAGCATAGGAAAAGGAGTACGACAAGGATGTATATTGTCACCTTGCTTATTTAATATATATGCAGAGTACATCATGCGAAATGCTGGCCTGGATGAATCACAAGCCGGAATTAAGATTGCTGGGAAAAAGATCAACAACCTCAGATATGCAGACGATACCACTCTAATGGCAGAAAGTGAAGAGGACCTTAAGAGCCTCTTGTTCAGGGTAAAAGAGGAGAGCGCAAAAGTGGGCTTGAAGCTCAACATCAAAAAAACTAAGATCATGGCATCCGGCCCCATCACTCCTTGGCAAATAGAAGGGGAAGTCGTGGAAGTAGTGACAGACTTCACATTCCTGGGATCCCAGATCACCGCAGACTGTGACAGCAGCCATGAAATTAAAAGACACCTGCTCATTGGGAGGAAAGCGATGGTGAACCTAAACAGCATGATGAAAAGCAGAGACATCACCCTGTCAACAAAAGTCCGCATGGTCAAAGCAGTGGTATTCCCAGTAGTCATGTATGGCTGTGAGAGTTTGACTATAAGGAAGGTCAAAGAAGATGGGGACGGCAAAGGATGAGATGGTTAGACAGTGTCATAGATGCAACGAACATGAAATTGAGCAAACTTCAGAGGATGGCGGAAGACAGGAGGAACTGGCGTGATCTGGTCCATGGGGTCGCGAAGAGTCGGACTCGATTGTGCGACTGAACAACAACAACAATATACATAAACAGTGTCTACAACTAACAAGTAGAGCTCTTCCATTTCCTTACTAAGATTCAGTGTCTTGTCTTGGTGTGCTGTCTGGAAGAACCCTAAAGAACAGGGGTCCCCAACCTCTTTGACCACGTGGGTGCCTTGGGAATTCTGACCCAGGAACGTGGGCACACCCATTAAATGGCTGCCACAAGAGGCAGAGTCAACCACAAAATGTCAGGGAGGGAGGTTATGCATAACTCTAATGGTAACTAGATTCCGGTGGGTAGCCGTGTTGGTCAGAAGCAATAGACCCCCAGCTTGAGTCCAGTGGCACCTTTAAGGCCAACAAATTTTAATTTGGGGTATAAATTTTTGTGTGCAGGGACACTTCTCTTCAACATTTCATGCAGAAGTTCTGTTCAACAGGATGCTTCTTAAAATGAGCAAAGTGTTCAAAATGTTTTCTTGTATCCTCATAGCTTACCTTCAGTCATGTAGTGAAGATCCCTGTGCTGTGGTGGAAGCGGTTGCCGAAACAATGTTGTCATTTTTCAAATCTACACATCCAATCAGATCTCCAGTGGCTGATCAGAACCTTGCTGGGCAGAATCCCCACCTGGCTCCACCCACTTTCTAAAAATACTTGTCAGGCATTGGCCATGGGCAACACGTTGGAGACCCCTGCTATAGAAGTTCTAACTTATTTTAGAAGTCTGTGTTGTTGGGCTAACTTACAACCGGTTAATAAAGTTTGTGTCAAGTCATATATATTCTTTGCACAGTAGGAGACTTTCTCTTTGATCTCGTTTTCCTTTTCTTCTTCTTCTTTTTTGGCTATTGGATTTCTTGCTGCCATTTACATGGTGGGTTCCTCAAGCATTCCTTGTTATCTGCTGAGGTTTCTTTCCTGTATTGACACTCCAGTTAAAGAGGTTTGTTTCCCTTAATGACTTTTTGGCTTCAGATTTAATACTACTAATAATAATTATTGTATGGCATTGTGTATAGTATTAGCCAGGAGATCCTAAGATTGTCTGGCAGCCGGATGTTCAAGCTCTTTAGTGTTATGCACCACTAGGTGGTGAGCTAGACTTGTTTTTTAGGCAAGAGACTATTCAGAGGTGGCTTGCCACTGCCTGCCTCTGGCCCTGATGCAGCCTCCCCAGAACTACTGAAGTCTCACCCAGAATGGTAGGCGCCTCCTTTGGCTGCTTTATTTTCCTTAATAAATAACACTGGAATAATGCCAAAGTCATGGCAGAGGTAATCGTAATTGTTAGGGTTCCTTCGGAGCTTTGTTTGTGAATGAGAGAGAGAGAGAGAGAGAATTGGGAAATCCCCAAGATCCGAATCTCCTCTTCCACAGAAATGTCAACTCTCAGATGCCTGACCAGGCTAATTGTTCCATATCTGTCTGCCCCTCCCCACTTTACTGGATCTCAGCTGCTGTCAGTATTCCAAGAGCACTGACTATTCTCAGTCTATATAGGATAGTGCTGTCAACATCCAGATAGAGGTTGGAGGTCTCCCAGAATTACAGCTGGTCTCCAGGCTACAGAGATCAGTTCCCCTGGGGAAAAATGTCTGCTTTGGAAGGTGGACTGTCTGGCATTATACCCTGTTGAGGTCCCTCCCCTCCCCCAAATCATGCCCTCTTTAAGCTCTGCCTCCCAAAACTCCAGGAATTTCCCAACCCAGAGCTGGCAACCACTGTTCCCTCTAAGCTGAGCTAGTGTGAGCTCGCTCACAGTTTTTAAGCCTCCAGCTCACAGATTTTTGTTTTAGCTCTGGAAGGGTGGCTCCGGAGCAAACTAATTTATTATGCAGCACAATCGCTCGCTCACAACTTTAATGCCAGGAGCTCACAAAGTAGAATTTTGGCTCACAGGACTCCACAGCTTAGAGGGAGCATTGCTGGCAACCCTAATTAGTAGGATCTGTTTACTAGGATGTGCCACCACTGTATGCAGGTAGGCAGCCTGACTTTGTCCATAGGCAGCTCCATTTCACTGCCCTGCTGTTAGACACTAAACCATGAAGTTTAGCATTAGACACTAAACTATAAACTGTTAGGAAGAACAAACAAGGGGTCTGGAAGGTCTCTCTCTCTCTCTCTCTCTCTCTCTCTCTCTCTCTCTCTCTCTCTCTCCTTCTATGTGTGCAGAATAAACAACTGAAAAAATTCCCTGATGCATACCCAGTCTCCCGATTCCATCTAGAGTTTCCTTGTCAATCTGTGCGACAGACAGTACAGCAAAACAGTGCCAATTCCCCCATTTCCCTCAGTTTTCTGTTTCCTTTGACTCTTAACGGCGCTCATCATTCTGTGCCTCCTGGGAAACGCTCGATCCTCGTCAGACTGGCGTACTGTCCAGTTTTAAACACTACACCAAGCTGGCTTTCCCGTTATTACTCTCATATTGCACCGTAGAGTTAGAATGTTCATGGCAGCCGGACTAGTTTCAGATTAAGAAAATCAGAGTTCATGTTGCTGTTTACATTCCACTAAAACCAAATGGAAAGCAAATTCTGAAAAGACAGCATATGTTCATTTTGGCCTTTATTTTAATAGAGAAAGCAAGATTGGACCACTCCAAATATGTACCATATATGATGGAGGCACGCACACTGTCAATTACTGCTGTAGAAACCGGGTACTCCACATAAAGCTTTGGAGAAACTCAAAAGTTTTAAACCCAAACAATAATTAAATCGGAGGGCCTGACTACTGAAACCCAGATATTATCTCATTGGAAAGCCAAGCCTGTTCCTTGCAAGTGCATTTTCGCAGCCAATTTGAGGTTCCCGTGCCAGCCCATATGTAAGTTAATAAGCACTTGCTGGTGATGCTTTCTGCAGAACCTATTGAATTTTTAATCATATCTTTAATTTACTGTTTACATTTTTATTCAATCAATATGTACGTGTGTGCACGCGTGCCCACACGCCCACTCGAGACAGAACGGAAGAGAGGAGAGCAAAGGGGGAAACTCTAAGCCTCGATATGCCCTGTCTGACCTGGATGCCAAAGCTCTTGCTGAAATTTATTCGTCTATAATAACACTGGAAGAACTGATTTATCATCAGCACATTACAGGTTTGGAAAGTGTCTCTCCAAGTAGGAAGGAGCATGTCAGCTTTTCCCTTCCAATTTTCTTGGAGTGCCTTCTGATTCTTAAAACTAATACAGATGTTACTGCAGCCGTTTGCCTGGGCAAATCACTGGCTCACGTGAGTGGAGAAATGATTTTCATAATAATGAAAGAATAGGGAGGCCTGCATCCAAGCGTATGTCTTTAGGAAGATTTGGAACTGCTCCTCTTATCGCTCAGAAAGAAACCTAGGCTTGATGGGAAACATACGCTCAACAGGAAGCTGCAGCCAGTCCTAACTGCTGGATAAGTAGGGCTGCCAGGTCTTCCACTCTGTTTAAAGACCTCCTGCTGGCACCCTGCTGTTCCCACCACTGCTCCTTTGGGCAGCAGGGGAAAAGATGTCCAGTGTTGTATGTGACATGACATCACTTCCAAGAAAAATGGAAGTGTTGTCATATCACCCTGTTAATGTGGCCCTAAATAGGTACTATAAACCATATGTAAACCGCTCAGAGACCCTTCTGGTTCAAGCTGTATATAAGCCGAAAGTTAAAATAAATAAATAAATAAATAAATAAAACCACAGAGTTTCTGGCAATTCCTAAAGTAATGTGATGTCACTTCCAGGTTTTCCTGGAGCCAATTTGGTGTAGTGGTTAAGTGTGCGGACTCTAATCTGGGAGAACCGGGTTTGATTCCCCACTCCTCCATTTGCACCTGGCTGGATGACCTTGGGCAAGCCATAGTTCTTTCAGATCTGTCCTTGAAAAAGAGCAGTTTCTGCCAGAGCTCTCTCAGCCCCACCTACCTCACAGGGTGTCTGTTGTGGGGAGGGGGAGGGAAAGGAGCTTGTAAGCCACTCTGAGACTCCTTTGGGTAGTGAAGGGCAGGGTATAAATCCAATCCTTCTCTTCTTCTTCTTCTTCCCTGGAAGTGACATCATTTCTGGTTTTTCCTGGAAGTGATGTCACATTGCACAGGAAGCCAATGCCCCCATGTCCACACCCCCATCTCTTGTCGGCAACCCTATTGGTAAGTGTACCAATAAGAAATACATTTGTCACATTGGTCTTATATTTTTTGATAAATTGTTTAATAAATCCGAAGTGCCTACCTAAAAAAGTGTTGTGGCCTTGACCTTCTTTCCTTCTTTCATATTCTCTCTCTCACTCATCCCCACACACCCAGGAATCACTGCATTTTGAAGTATGTGGGTTTTTAAAGAGTAGATTTCAGTCTGTAGCACCAAAATCCCAATTGTGCATACTGATTTTTTCCCACTAGCAAATGATTTCCCCCCTAAGATCTTGCATTCAATTACCAGAGTGTTTGAATTTTTCCAATTTCCCCCCAAAGTATAAATGCTGTCTTTTTAAAGCAAGCATTTCTTCATTTGCAAAGCAGAACAGTTGCATGAAATAAAGAGACCAGTTGCTGCTGCGTAGGAAATGATGCATTTGGATGCTATCAGACTGTTCCCTGTTACTGAAGCCAGAAACGTAGACAGCAAAGTCTACATTAGGTCTTGTGGTTCCTAAAGATAGTGCCGCTTCTGGAGGATGTAACATGCCACAGAAGAGGAAACCCCAAAATAACATCTCTCAGCAGCTGGTAAAGCCTCAGAGAATGGGCTTCCGGAAGCAGAAGAAAAGTATTTAAAGAAAGAAGAGGTCTAGTCTCATGGAACAGTTCACCAGAACAGAAAATGTTAGAGGGTTTTGTGAGGGTTTTCGGTTTGTTTTGTTGCCTTTGTACACCGGATGAGGAGAGGAAAACGTACTGGGTCTGTATACACCTGCACAGTTGTGTGCATCTGCAAAATTTGTGAGCTGCTAAGCTCAGTAGCAGCGTTCCGTGCGCCTTGGTGTTTAGTCATGCCGGCCACATGACCACGGAAATGTCTTCGGACAGCGCTGGCTCTTTGGCTTTGAAACGGAGATGAGCACTGCAACCCTAGAGTCGGATTCGACTGGCTTTCGAGCAAGGGAACCTTTACCTTTTAAGCTCAGTATAGTCCTTGCCACCCCTCCCCAAAAGGTTCCATAAAAATACCAAAGGAAAATTGAATGTTGCACCTCAGCTTTCTAAAGACATTCTGGAAGAATCTCTTAAACATTCTATATGTACACATTCTTTTCATGTGCACTTCAAAAGGATGTGCTTTAATTTTGTTTCATTTTTTCGTGCTTCCGTTTATTTTATCCCAGCTGTAAACAAAAGAGCAATCACCCCCTTTGCTTTTAAATCGTGGTCTCATAGAATCATAGAGCTGGAAGGGACCTCCAGGGTCATCTAGTCCAACCCCCTGCACAATGCAGGAAATTCACAAATACCTCCCCCTCCACACCCACAGTGACCATTGTTCCACACCCAGAAGATGAAAAAACATCCAGGATTGCTTCCTGACCCCAAAGCGCCAAATGGCCTATCCAAATGGCTGACCAGTGCGCGCGCACACATCATTTCTTTTAAAAAGCATAATCAACATTCTATCATCCTAGCTGTATCTGAATAAGTGAGTTCATGAAAGCTCATACCTTGCCACAAATCTTATTAGTCTTTAAGGTGCTACTGTACTCTTGCTGTTTTGTGCTGCTACAGACAGACTAACACGGCTACCCATCTTGACTCTCAACAGAAAGCCATCTGTAGCTGGCACTGGGATATTTCATGGATATTTTTTTAGTACCACAGACTACAATAGAAAAGAGCCAAGAGCATGGGGGAGGGTGCTAGTGTTGGAGAGACACATGGGCCATCATAAGTCGACTTGGGACTTGACTGCACTTTCTGCCACCTTCCTGCGTGTCACCTGGCACACTAACCACAACGCCACAATAGCTTTCAACTATTATCCCTATGATTTTCTGGGCCCTGGTAAGCGATGAGTTTTGTTAGAGGGACACTTTGAATCAGAAATGTGGAGTGGTAGACCATGACAGCCCTCTGTCCTACAAACCAGTGTGTGTTCTACAGCTGTTGCTCCTCCCATACCCCATTTCTGGCACTGGAGTGGGCAACTTGGCAAACCTAAGGGGGCCCTAGTCGGCTTAGGTGTCAAACTCATTTGTTACGAGGGCCAGATCTGACATAAATGTCACTTTGTAGGGCCTGGCCAGGCCCAGGGCCGGCTCACTCACTAGGCGAACTAGGCAGTCGCCCTTAGGGGCGCCAAACTGAACCCGGCCCCATACTCTGGGAGTTTCTTGATTATTCGTGTTTTTCATTCTTCCTAAAATGCATTTATTTTTGAAAATTGGTGGGCGCGGGGGGGGGGCATAAGGGATCCTCGCCTAGGGTGCAAAATAAGCTGGGGCTGGCCCTGGCCAGGCCATGTGTGCCGTAAAATGTAATGCCAGGTACCAGAGATATAAACTGTATAAAGGACAGCAGCTGGTAAACTTCAAGTTGGTGTATCCTCACTGCAAGGCCCCTTGGGTTGGGTGTGTGTGTGTGCAAAGGAAAAACCCATATGGGCAGACCGGAGAGCCAGTAGAGCAGCACTGGGCAGATTCTCCCACACTGCTTGACTGCCACAGACGAGGTTGTTCCACCATGCTGAAGCCACAATTGGAGTGGCACTGCCCACTCCCCCTGAACAGTCTCCTGTTTCCTCCCTTGCACTGGTTGCTCATGGGCCGCATGTTTCAGCCTCCGGGCCTTATGTTTGACATCCCTGGCTTAGGGGCTGCCAGTTGCTGATCCCTCATCTAGGTTTAATCACGGAGTTAAAAAGTGGGTTCTTTAACCTGTCTGGAGAGTATTCTCTTTCACAACACAGCATCCTAAAGTTTAAAATTGTGCCAAATCCGTTCATTTGAAATGTGCTAGCACTCCTTTTAGAAGCATCTCCCCCCCCCCTTCCTCTTTAGCAGGATCCTGACTCCCATGTTGAGAAATCGGGAACAGGTGATATCCCTAATATTTTATCACTACAATGTGTAAGAAAAGACCAATGTAAAAATAATATCCCAGCTGAAAACTGATCCATCGCAGCTTAGAAAACAGCCAGGCTTTGGAACACCCATATGTTTTTTTAGACCCAAAGTATGCTTGCAAGAGGGGAAGAAAAGTCAGAGCTCCGGTGCTTTGACTCCGGGATGCTTTACCACAGAAGTGAAACAAGATCGTTATGTGCTGCAACCCATAAAAGGTTAGTAGCCATGACCTGTTTGAAGCTATTTAAAATTACAGAGCCATGAAACAGTGGGTCTGTAAAATGCTGATTATCATGGGATACTCATGAGAACAAATGCAGAGTTTATTTGTGGGTTTTTCATGGAGGGTTAGTGTGTCTGGCAGAGCCTCACTATCCCTTTGGTTTTTAGTTCAAGGAACAACACTCAGTAACTCCAGGTTGGTCGAAACCCCCCGGGCTATGTTGACACAGTCCTGTGGAGTCCGGGTGGACTGGCCGAGCTTGAGGTACTTGGAAATGGCGCTACTGAGATTGAGTGTTTGAAGGTTGTCTCAAAGCTTACTTTGATTTAGTTGTAACCCCCCCCCCTGTTTCCCCCCCCCCCCCAAGCACCAGGTTGGTCGAAAACCCCCGGGCTATGTTGACACAGTCCTGTGGAGTTCGAGCTTGAGGTACTTGGAAAGGGGGCTGCTGAAATTGGGTGTTTGAAGGTTGTCTCAAAGCTTACTTTGATTTAGTTGCCATGAGTCAGATCATGTGGCCAAGCCCTTCCCCAGTGGAGAATGACTTCTTCTGATGGAGAAGAGCATTTGTTGTAGGAAATCTTTCTCTGCTAAAAGAAGTCTTGGTGGAAGGGCACCATAAGATCCAAAGCTAGATTCATTTCCCACCATTCAGCTCAGAGGACCTGAAGATCTCAGATCTAAGGTTAGATTGCAAACATACCTATATATGGTATAGGTATGGGACCAACATGTATTTGGGACTGTCTCTCCTGGTATATCCCTCAAAGAGCATTACACTCAGGGGAGAAAAAACCACTAATGATCCCTGGCCCGAAAAATATCTGGCTGTCCTCAACCAGAGCCTGGGCTTTTTTGGCTTTGGCTCGAACCTGGTGGAACTCTCTGCCAAATGACATCCATGTGCAGTTCCAGAGGGCCTGTCAGACAGAGATGTTCCGCTAGGCATTTGGTTGAGGACAGCAACAACTTCCATCTAGCCTGGCTCCTTCCTTTTCTTTCCTCTCCCCTATGGGGTAAGGATATAAATCAGCTTATCTTACGTGTCATCTGTAACACCTATTCGATCTGATCATTAGTTATTGTTTTAATTGTTTTAACTTGATTTGTAAATGTATTTATGGAAAAGTTGTTCACTGCCCAGAGCCCTGTGTACAGGAGAGGACGGTCTAAAACTCACATTTATAAATAAAATATATACTTACAGGGACGGAGGTCTGGGGAACATTTTGCCAGCTGGGTAACATCTAGCTGAGCTTCTCTCTCTTCCCTGTCTGCGTGGCCAGAAGCCCAAACCTTTTGGTGTGAACAAAACCTAGTCTTGCTAGATCTCCTGTGATAGTGAGAGACCTACAGGCAAACCTTCCCTTTGCCTTCCAGCACCTGAAATGCCAGCAGGAGGAAATGGGGAGAGGATTGGGGAGTACGCCAGCATGTTGCATTTTCGGTGATGTCATGGACTCTCTAGGATTTTTCAGAAACTCTATGATTTTACCATAGAGTTTTTGAAAATCCTGGAGCACCAGTCACTTCTGGTTTCTACTGGAAATGATGTTGGGAGCACCTGCATGTTCTCAGTGTACCAGGCATTGCCCCCTTTTTGCTCCCACAGGTTGCCTGGTGCCACCTGGCAGCCCTAACCAAAAAACCTCTTAGCCTGTTGTTTGCAGCCTGTGGCCATTATGTGAACTGCCCCGTAGCATTCCAGCCTGTTCGGGATGTGTTTTTGTTTTCTTTATCCATTTAAATTGTATTTTGTCTGTTTAAATTGTTGTTTATTTAAATTAGTTATATTCCTCCCTTCCTCCAATGGTATGGCTTTATTGACTACAGCCTTAAGCCTAACCACACTAAGCAGCCTGGGGTGCCCAGGAGGGAGAAATATGGGGTAATAAACTGCCTACTAAACAGATAAATACAAATGAATTGTTGCTCAGGTCTAGACTACAACCCTCCCCCACACCCCCGAATTTGTTTTCTCGGGAAATTATGTAGCCCACCTTTCTTTTTGGCAAATGCACCGGGCAGCTTACAGCGGAGAGAAAACATCGTAAAGCATCAACTGAACCAAAAGAACGACGCCTAAGCAGAATTTAGAATAGTAAAACCAGCTCTAAAACAGCACTCAAAAAAGCACAGAAGCTGTAGCAGATTAAAGTGTATTTAAAAAGACGATAAAATTGCTAAGCAATCAATGATAGATTGAAACCATTGAAGGCAAATAAAAATAGTAAGTTCTGAAGGTCTTTCTGAACCAATAAGTTTTTAAGGCTTGGGGGAAGGCTGTCAAGGAAGAGGTGGATCGGACCTCCATAGGGACTGAACCTCCTTAGTGTTTCATGAAGGCAGGACAGCCAGAGGGAAGAAAGGATATTGCTGCTGCTGTTAATATCAGAGGGACTGCTTGTGTTTCCCACATGGGCAGCCCTGCCGCTGCTGTTCAGCTCTTCCCAGAACAGAGTAAACCTACTGCCTCCAATAGCCCTCTCGTAACAGCTTCCAGAACTCTCCTGCGAACCAAAGTGCACAGTTAACCAAAATTTCTCCTGCGAACCAAAGTGCACAGTTAACAGTATCATTTAACCAAAATCTACCTAAAACCGACAGGTCCTAGTCCCGTGTCTAACCACAGTCAATGTTAATGTTACGTGTCACCCCAGTCCAGGTTTTCTCAGTCCGTGCATGTTTCTCTTTAGTTTTCAAGGGAGGTGTAACTTGCCAAGAGTTTTTGTTTTAATATGTAGGATTTTTTGTGCTAGAACTTTGTCTCTGGGGAACTCAATAACCTCACCGCTCTTGTATGGCTAGTCAGTTTGTACTCTACCTAAAGAAAGCCCTGTTTAAACTTTCGCGTGGCTTTCTTGTTTTTGAAAAAAATTCAGCTGACCTGGATTCAAGTAGACGTGGTGATATCGTTTTGGAAATACTCGCTTTGAACACTTACTTGGGATAGCCAGTCCTGTGTAACTTGAAAGCTTGCTTCCCGCATTTCATTTTATTATTTTACTTTATTTATTTCATCTACAGCCCGGCTTTCTCCCCAAGACTCGAGACAGACTACATAATATAGAGAACAGTTCAGTCCAGCAGCATATGATATTCAGCAAACAAAGCAATAGGATAGGATTACATAATTGGAAAACGGGGGGGGAGGAGCACACCTGTCCAAGGTGTGACATGCCATAATGCCGAAAGTGGGCTATGAAGGTATACAGTCATGCTTTAAACGCCAGGTGATATATACAATAAACATTGCAGTAGACTGCAATCTTATCCCCTTCTAAAAGTGGCCTCCTGAGCTGTCCTATTTTACTATCCCTTTATAAAAATGCTGCCTGAACCATTTCTGTTTTGTACATTCTGCGAAATGATAGAATTGAGGGGCCCTTCCTTGACGTCCTCAGGCAGGCCTTCCACAACATTGATTTAGTTAACTTCAGCCGTGTGGAGGATCCTGCCAAGAGTCAGTAAACCTGTGGTGTTAGGTTTTAAATTTAGGGTCCCTAAATGGGCAGAGATTCATTTTTCATGTTATGACAGCCTGGTTGCTTTGCCTCATGTATCTCTTCTCTATTAATCTCTCTGGCTATAGATCGTTGTTTAGATACATTCTCCTGTCTTGCGCTCTCTTCGTTTTCGCATTGTTCTGTTCCTTCCTCTTCCCCTGTCAGCCGTGGTCTGATCCCAACTCCTCTTTCAGAGGGTTCTCTTAAGTTTTAACCCTTTCCTGGATTCACACGCTCTCCTTCCCTCCCTCCCCCCGTTAGGATTTCTGCCCTCACTTTCTCCACTACCTTAAAAGCAGAAAATAGTCATCCTGTGCTTCAGCAGAAGATAAAGCATACACAGTTGAAAACCCACATGGAACCTTTCTCTCCCCACATGCCACATCCCAAAACAATTAAGTAGGTACGTGCTGTCAAATCTCAACCAACTTATGGTGACCCAAGCAATGAGATTTCGAGGAAAGAGCGATCAACACATGGAATTCACTGCCACGGGAGGCGCTGGTGGGGACCAGTGTCCCCTCTAAGCTGAGTGAGCGTGAGCTAGCTCACATTTTTTTTAGCCTCCAGCTCACAGATTTCTGTCTCAGCTCAGGAAGGGATGGCTCCAGAGCAAACTCATTCATGCAGTAGCCAAATCGCTCACTCACAACTTTAGTGCCAGCAGCTCACAAAGTAGAATTTTTGCTCACAAGACTCCATAGCTTAGAGGGAGCATTGGTGGCGGCTACAAGCATGGACGGCTTCAAGAGGGAATTAGATATACGTATGGAGCAGAGGTCCATCAGTAGCTAGGGTACTCTGGGGCAAGTGATGCTCTGTATTCTTGGTGCTGGGTGGAGGGGCAACAGTGGGAGGGCTTCTAATGTCCTGGCCCCTCTGCTGGACTTCCTGATGGCACCTGGTATTTTTGGCCACTGTGTGACAGAGTGTTGGACTGGATGGGCCATTGGCCTGATCCAACATTGGTTTCTCTTATGTTCTTATGAGGTGGGTTGCCATTGCCTTCCTCTGCAGAGCCTTCTTTGGTGGTCCCCCATCCAGATACTGACCCTGCTAAGCTTCTGAGATCTGATGAGATCAGGCTATATCATACCATTTCACATAGCCAGTGTGGTGTAGTGGTTAAGAGCAGAGGACTCTAATCTGGAGAACTGGGTTTGATTCCCCCCTCCTCCTCCACATGAAGCCAGCTGGGTGACCTTGGGCGACTCACAGTTCTCTCAGAACTCTCTCAGCCTCACCTGCCTCACAAGGTGCCTGTTGTGGGGGGGGGAGGCAGAGTTCTGTAGATTCTTCAGCCACATTTTTAAAAAGACTCATGGGGGACAGCATTTACACGAACACCATTACAATGTGAGGGTTACAGTAGCATGTATCAGCATGGCCTAATCGGTGGAGTGTAGAAGGGAGGACAGTCTCTTCCAGGGGTCATTTTGTAGAAAAAGAGGTACAGGAGCTCATTAGCATAACCTATTAGCATAACTTATTTGCATATGTCACACCCCCTGGCATCACTGGAAGTGTGTCAGAAGGCAACACCCACCCCTCAGGCTCCACTGGACTGTTTTGGATTCCTAGCTATTGGGGGGGGGGGGACATGCAGATCTGTCCTCACAGAGGAGGGAGAGCTTGTACCTGAACAAAACTTGGTCTTAAAGGTGCCACTGGACTGTTTTGGACAAGGGGGCCGGGAGGGGGGCTCTGGAACTTACCTGGCTGCTTCTTGCTCTGACTGAGGGCTTCTGGGAGCAGGGGGTGGGGCTTGTTGCATGTGCCCACCCCCTGGGCTCTTTACTGCCGGAGCTCTGCTCCTGTGCGCTCCTGCGGGAAATGACCCCTGCTCTTAACTAGCTGTAACTGAACAAAGGCTGTCTTTGATGCAGCTTGAACTCATTTCCCCAAGAGTAACAAGAGGTCCAAGATCACTCCTATTTATTTGGTCAGCGAAGAACGACCTGATCTCTGAAGCAGGAAGATCCTCAGTTCAGCCAATGCCAGTTTTATCTTGTCTTGAGTCAAGTTGTGGAATTGGTTGAATCCAGTCAGCTTTTTTTTTTTTTTGCTCATGAACAAGGAATGAGGGGACCTGCTTTGATCACCAAAGCTATGTTGAGGGTCTCAGGGCCTGCAAACACAAAAACCAAGTGAGATGGGGGTTGTAATAAGGAGGGGAATTGGGTGAAGAAGCTGGCTGGATCCAACCCAGTGTGTATGCCCAATACAGTTTCCCAGCATTTGAATTTTGGGCAATAATCTCAGTCACGTCCAGTCACCTGGGCCTTTGCTAGTTTCTGTTACCCTTCTCCTGATGCCTTTGGCCTACTGGACGGTTGGTACACACTGGACACAGTATGGCACCTGTTGCATTTCGCATCATCTGCTTCCGCTGAAGGAAAGATAACATCTTTTACATATTCTTCAAAGGTTACTGCTGCAGTCTTAGGTGCTAAGGCATTTAGTAGCGCTGACCCATCTGGGATGACATTGTCCACTGGTGCCTTGTTTTGTGACACAGACACTTCAGTTTCAAGAATTTTGACCAGCCGTGACTTCTCACAACTGTGACGTTTCCCACTGTCACTGAGAGACTCAAGGGCTGCCAGATTTTCATGCTGGACGAGTTCTTGAAATTCCAGCCATCTTCTCTGGCAGGAGATGATGGGTTGAGAAAACAAATCCAAATCTTCCTTCATAGCTGTCTGCTGTGGATCAGGCTGGTGTTTTAAGGAAGGGCATCTTATTCCTCTTTGTGTGCGTGTAAAGTGCTGTCAAGTCACAGCCAATTTACAGTGAACTGATAGGGCTTTCAAGGCAAGAGACGTTAAGAGGTGGTTTGCCATTGCCTGCCTCCGCATAGCAACCGTAGACTTCCTCAGTGGTCCCCCATCCAAGTATTAACCAGGGATGACCCTGCTTAGCTTTTGAGATCTGGATGGGATCAGGGTAACACAGGACATCCACACCGGGGTGTTCTTCTCGATAGGCTGACAGGAGGAGGTTCCATGTTCATTGCATAAAGCCAGCATGAATTTACTTGAACTTTTGTCTGCCTGTATTGTCATACATAAGAATCATCTGAGCAGGGTCATGATTTTCATCCATTCACTAGCCATCTTGCTTTAGGGCTAGCAGCTATCCTCCACAATAGTGCCTAGTGCCTTCCCCGTCACTCCAGTTGCTTCTGCATCACTTTTAAAGATGCCTGCTCCGTTTTGATCTATCGAGTTGGATCAGTCAGTCTGCTGTGCTACCTTTCCCCCAAAGGCTTGTGGATCGTTAAGTTTGCCTTGTGAAACTCCGTAGCCACCTCTGGATTCATTTTCCCCAAAAACTGGTTGAATGATTTCAAACATAAAAAGTTCAGATCAGAAGGTCACAGTTTTGTAGCCTTTCCTTTTGACCTTGGTCAATCCGTTGTGTCAGCGTATGTTGTGTGTGATTTTTATTTCCTTATTAAATTTCTGACCATTTTTAATGCGGCTGGACCAATCTCTGTGGACCACGTTAAAGCTCCTGTGTAATCCACATGTGCCATGCCAGGAGGGGTCTGCAAGGGAATTGCTGATCTATCACACTTTCTTTTGCCCTTGCTCAGTCAGCTGTGTCTCCATATGCTGTGTGTACTTTTTATTTCCTCAATAAATTTCTGTTCATTTTTAATGCAGCTGGACCAATCTCTGTGGACCATGTTAAAGCCCCTGTTTGATCTGCATGTACCACATGGGGAGGGGGGCTGCAATTACCTCACTCCCTGACAGCGTTCAAGAGCTAAGCTTGCAAGCGCGAGGCAGCAGAGGGAGCCTGCACTCAAGTTTGTGGATGGAGAATTCCATTTAAATATAGACTCGATGGTGGCAGCAGAAGTTACCCACAGGGAAAGAGAGAAACTCTGAGTGGAGGGAGGAGGGCCAGGCCAGTGACCTCAGAAGGCTAAGTAACTTCTTCATCTTCCGCGGGCAGAAACAAAGGCTTGCAAGTCCCATTTCCCCATAAATGGCAATAACCAGAAAGTATTATATCAGGAAAAAAAATATCTCCATGCCTTCAGGTTTAAATGAGGACCTTGACTTACTGTCCGTATTGACATGAGATCTGTGTGGAGATAACAGCATTCCCCCCCCCCCGATATAATAGTTGCCAGTTCTTGCCATTATATATTTTTGTGGTTGCATTTTTGTTTATTTGGACTTGATTTGTGATGCTATATTGCTGGTTGATTTTATTGCGGGACATGGTTCCATTTTCCAATTAAGCAATTTAATTTTTTTAGTTCTGTGTGAGAGCAATTAGCTTCATTTGGCTCTTATGCACTTCGGCAGAGGCTTTGGTGCTATGTGCACCCTTTGGTGGTTTTATTTTTTCCAGACCCAGCCTTATAACAGTTTTGCATTTTTTGTTTCCTGTAACAGCTCTCAGATGTTGTTTTCCTTTGTGTTTTTTCCTTCTAGAGTCTTTGGCAATGAGATCTTTAGTATGGGGTTCAAATTATTTTTTAACAGCCACACTGGTGATTAGAAATTGAATGCCAGGGTGTGTGAGAGAGAGAGGCTTACAATCCACAGATACCCTGCAGTAGGGTTACCAGGACTGCCTCAGCAAATGCAGGGAGATTTTGAAGGTAGTGCCTGGGGAGGGTGGAGTTTAGAGGATGTGATATCATTTTGGGGTGATGCTCTAGGAATTTCATCTAGTCTCTGTGGTAGAGACCATAGAGGCATGGGGAAATTCCTGCAGTACCACTATGGAGGCCATTTTCAAGCCATTTTTTCTCCCACTCCTTAATTTCTCAAGAGTGGAGAGTTGGGGCAGAGGGTGGGAGCTTACCCACTGTGGGTGGGCAAACAGCAAGCCTACCCTACATCAAATTGACCCACATCATTGCAGCTGTTTTCCTGAAATATATGTGTTTTGCAAAGACAGATGTTTAGGTTGTACCTCGCAGAACATAACTTTGTGCTCATAAATACCAGCTTGGCCAGTAATTCTTCTTGCAAAGCCACAAGAGATACAAACGCTACAAGCATTTCTTGAGTCGCAACAGGTGTGCACTGGCACAGTTGTGTCGGGCAGCCCTTGGAAGAACCTTGACGTTATTAGACTGATGCAGAATGCAACATGCAAATGTGACCTTAATGTCACTTCGTCTTCTGTATGGTGACCTTTGAGATGTTTGAAAGCTACTTTGTTACGGCTCCCCACCCCCGCCCCTTTTTGGCCAAACATACTTACTTTCTCCAACTTCTACTTGCATTACAATGCCTTTCTGGTGGCTAATTGGCCAGCCTCTGTAGCGGTAGGCAGCTGCTAAGAGTCAAAGGGATGATTAATGTTCACTTTCTGATTTGTTTGTTTACTTGGTGTTGAAATCACCTCATAAGGTTGTTTACTGGGGGAAAATATTAAAATAGCAAAATACATAAAACACAATGGAAGCATTATCATTAATAAACCATAATAGCTATATATCAATGCCTTATTCTAATAATAAACATATCCCCCTAAGACCTGGTCTGCCCTGGACGGGGACTGTGGCAGCGGAGAGATGGCAGAAACCAGGTGTGGAAGAATGGAATTCAGATTGTAGGTGGAAAATTACATTTTGGAATGGTTCCCCGATGCTACTCCGTCCCTCCAAATAGAAAACAGTATCACAAGCAACAAGAGGGGATAGAACTTTTATATTTGCATTGATTTCCTTCCTTCCTTCCTTCCTTCCTTCCTTCCTTCCTTCCTTCCTTCCTTCCTGAAATGATGCAGCGTTCTACCACTTGTGGATGACGAGAGAGCTGGCTAGGCAGGATTCCTTAGGCAGGGAATTTCACAGATGGTGATCAACCACCATCGCCTTGTTCTCTTCAGTGACCCTTCTTCCATATAAGTTTCATTTTTTAAAATGCTTCCAAAGGTCTTCTCTCATATCCATGTTAGTAATATCACCACGACCAAACCATGTTCATAGATGTGAGCATGCATCAGCACATGAAAGTGCCTTCCTGAGTCAGAACATCAAGGTCACTGTTGTCTCCTCTGATTGGCGGGGCCTCTCCAGGGGTCAAGGTCTTTTGCTTCTCCTAATACCACATAGTTTGAACTGGGGATGCTGGGGATTGAACCGGAGATGTTTGCATGCAAAA
The DNA here is from genome assembly GCF_001447785.1 of Gekko japonicus. Lineage (NCBI taxonomy): Eukaryota > Metazoa > Chordata > Lepidosauria > Squamata > Gekkonidae > Gekko > Gekko japonicus. Next base: position 225,577 of record NW_015170307.1, on the reverse strand, counting down.
CAGATGCTCTGCCTCTGAGCCACGCCCCCCCCTATAGGAATGATTGTATAGAGGAACTGATTGATGTCTTAGCCTCTGGCCCAGCATCCCCCAGACACATATTCTAGGCCCCTTTGTGCACAGATCCTTCATGTTTGGATTGCCAGCTCCAGCCTGGAAAATTCCTGGAGATTTGGGGACAGTCCCTGTGGAGGAGGAACTGGGGGAGGGATTTCACCTAGAATCCACGGTTTGTCCTCTTAAGCAGTTGCTTTCTCCAGGGGTACCGATCTCTGTGACTTGGAGATTAGTTGTAACTCCAGGAGACCTCCAGGCCCCACCTGGTAGCTGGCAACCCTACTTCATGTGCCCATCCATACCGGTAGATAAGGCCCTTGAAATTGTGGAGAGTGGAATTGGACCACAAGCGCACCCTCAGTCATTCCCTGCACCGCCACAACATGGACACATCGTTTTCTTCACTGAAGAATGGTGGGAGAGGGCCCCAGTTCTGTTGTCTTCCGTATCAATCCCACCTTCTTAAAAGTATCTGCAGAACACTTCCAGTTATGGAGGCCGTCTGCAATTTTAGAAAGGGGTGCTCTTTCATCCAGTCAGTGTTATTAGTCAAAGCTGTCGCTAGCACCTCTTGAGTGAGAACAATCATCCATCTCAGCCAGGAGCAGCTTCCCAGATTGGCAGCAACTCTCCGAGGTTTTCCCCAGCCCTTCTGTCTGTGTTTCTTTTTGATGGGAGACGCGGAGTCAGAATTAATGTGAAAATTGAGGTAAGGGCAGTCATGTAGGGCGTTTCAGGCATTCAAGGCACTTGGCGCACACACTCTGAGAAACAGCAGCTCTGTAAAATAATCCAGTATAATCACACACATTTTTTTTATTAACGTGCTTTATTTGTACCTTACTTTTTCTCCCCAGAGGACTTCCAACGTTGCTCTTTCTCAACTTTATCTTAACAAAAACCCTGTGAGGTAGGTTAGGCTGGGAGTGTCTGACGACCCCAAGGACGTCCAGCACGGCAGAGTGAGGACTCAGACTTGGATCTCCCCAATTCTAGTCCTGAGGGGGCTCCCTTGTCTTCCCGGCCGCCCCACAGCAGCATTTCAGGAGGATGCACATTTTGGGCTGCAGCAGGTATTGGGTTTTTTTTGTTTTTGAGAAAGCTGCACTACATCCCTTGCGTTCACGGAAATTGTCAATGGATCCAAGCCTGTAGGTTAGACAGATGTGTTCATCAGGCCAAGGTTCCTGAAGTCGCCTGCTGAAATTAAAAGATCTCACACTTAAGGAAGCTAAAAGTTGGAACCTAAAGAGAGGCAGGTGGGCTTTCCAGCCTTATAGGTCTCAGCTCAGGGGTGTCAAACATACTGCCCGTGGGCTGGAACCGGCCCATCCAGGGCTCTTAGCCGGCCCGTGAGCAACTGGTCATTACCTTTATTGCCGTATGGCAAAGTCTGTGCATTATGTCTCTGTATACTGTCCCAGTGCTAAATAATGGGCAGTTGCAGTGGGAGGGTGGGCATTGGGTACCTGGCATTAAATGGCCTGGTGTCAGCAAGCTGCCATTCTGTTTTCTGTGACCTCTGTGTACATATCCTTACCCTGTTGCACCCGGCTTGTTTCTACTATCCTGCTTCTGTGCTGGAATGCATAAGATAACTACTGGTGGATGTGTGTGGGAGAAGATGCTGTAATGCTTGCCTATTGCTATCTCATGAGAACTGCACCTGTGTTTTGTGTTTTTGAGAAAGCTGCACTACATCCCTTGCGTTCACGGAAATTGTCAATGGATCCAAGCCTGTAGGTTAGACAGATGTGTTCATCAGGCCAAGGTTCCTGAAGTCGCCTGCTGAAATTAAAAGATCTCACACTTAAGGAAGCTAAAAGTTGGAACCTAAAGAGAGGCAGGTGGGCTTTCCAGCCTTATAGGTCTCAGCTCAGGGGTGTCAAACATACTGCCCGTGGGCTGGAACCGGCCCATCCAGGGCTCTTAGCCGGCCCGTGAGCAACTGGTCATTACCTTTATTGCCGTATGGCAAAGTCTGTGCATTATGTCTCTGTATACTGTCCCAGTGCTAAATAATGGGCAGTTGCAGTGGGAGGGTGGGCATTGGGTACCTGGCATTAAATGGCCTGGCCAACAAAGTGACATTTATGTCAGATCTGGCCCTCTTAAGGAATGAGTTTGACACCTCTGTCTTAGCTAATTCAGAGGCTGCCAGTCACAGGAACCAATTTTATGTACTCCTGTTCCCTTGCATGCCTGAAGGTGGCTGTCTGACACCTGGGCACAGCTGATCTCCAGTAGCTTCCTTAGCAGTGTTCTGCTGAGTTCAAGCCCCAGAGTCCCTGACCAAAGAGTCGCTGGCTTGTCGCTGTTGTACCCTCATTTGTTTACTTCTTTACATTCAACATGTGCTGTTCTGTTGTGATGAAATTCAAGGTGTTTCTGTAGGATTCCTGGGAGATCTTGCCTCTAGCGTCAGGCGGAAACCTGCTTAGCTTTTGCAAGGTTTACGTATCGTGTGTCCCCCCTCCCCCTACCCCAAGACACGGTATTAAGACAATGAGAAAACGCCACAGTGAGATAACTACAGTTTCGAAGGTGAGAAAAGGGACAGATGCTGTTTTTATTTTCCCATGTTCTAGTTTCCTCTCTGTTTATTGAATACAAAGATGGCTATATTAAGTTAATTATAGCGCTGCTTCTTGCATTTCAGCCTCTGAGAGGCATCGTGTAATACGTTCTCCCTCCTCTGCTCTTTTTCCCCTGAACAGTGAAACGTTTGACCACAGTTACCATTTTTTTAAAAAAAAGTTAGATAAAGCACCTTGCTGTCCATTAGAGAAAATGATTTATTGGTACATGGGGGCACACCGTTGGAGATACAGTGTCTGACTAACCAACGAGACATGGGTAATTGCACAGGATGAATCCTGCAGAAACAAATCATTGTTGGCATTTAATATAGACGGCAACACCTCGATGCAAAATGCTATTTCTGTAAGAACATGCAGAGATGCCTGATTTCTAGGGCATATTTTCTCCTTTCTCACCCCATGGTCTTGTACTTTCCTCCATACAAATCAGGAAGTGATATTTTCCCCTCCTTTTCATTGTTTGGATTCATAAAAAGAGAAGCGTGAACCTCTTCCTCTTCTAGGGAAACTCAGAGGGTATGCCCCCACTCCTTGGTCATCCTAGATTTGCCATATACCCTAAATCTCCTGAGTACTCCTGGGGGGGATCTGTTTCATCTTAAACCCTTTTGGATAAGTCCTAGTTTTGTGATGAACCCCTTATAGGCTGCAGACGACTATCCCTAGCAAAGGACTCCAGGGGTCTCCCTGGTATTTCCTCGCTCTGGGATAAGTTGCCCATTTTCAAGGATCTGCTCTGTCCTCTGTGTGTGCCATCAAGTTGCAGCCGACTTTGGGCAACTCTGTAGGGTTTTCAAGGCAAAAGACGTTCAGAGGTGGTTTGACATTGCCTGTCTCTGTGTCATGAGTCCGTGGACTTCCTCAGTGGTCTCTCATCCAAATACTAGCCAGGGCCAACCCTGCTTAGCTTCCAAGATCTGATGAGATCAGGTTAGCCTGGGCCAATCCAGATCAGGGCCCATCCTGTGGCCCACATAATTCCAGACTCTGGAAGTCATAGAATCATAGACTCATAGAGTCGGAAGGGGCCATGCAGACCATCTAGACCAACCCCCTGCCCAATGCAGGACCAGCCTAAAGCACCTCTGACAAATATTCATCCATCCTCTTCTTGAAAGCTGCCTGTGAAGGGGAGCTTACCTACCTCACTAGGCAGCTGATTCCACCTTTGGACCACTCTGACCATGAAAACGTTTTCCCTAATGTCCAGCCGGTACCTTTCTGCATGTAATTTAAACCCGTTGCTTCGGGTCCTCTCCCCTGCTGCCAACTGAAACAGCTCCTTGCCCTCCTCCAAATGACAGCCTTTCAAATATTTAAAGAGAGCAATCATGTCCCCCCCCCCAATCTCCTCTTCTCCAAACTAAGCATTCCCAAGGCCCTCAGCCTTTCCTCGGAGGGCTCAGTCTCCAGACCCCTGATCATCCCCTGCTGTCTTGTGACATGGGCTGGTCTTTGAGACCAATTCCATCACCTCCCATCGTTTGTGCTGCCTCCAGCCCAGAGAATCTTTAGTCCCACCTGCATCTGTGTGTCCCATCCCCCCCAGGGCTGCCTAAATAGCCTGGATCCTCAGCCTTGTGAGCACAGTCGCGCTAGAGGAAGGCAACTTCCCCGCCTCACCTATTCAACTGCAGCCTTCTGTGCCCTCTGAAATTGTGTTTCTGAGTGTCAGTGGACCCACTGTTGGGGAGCAAACTGGGAATCTGCAGTAGGAGGACGGAACTGGCAAAAATCTCCCTCTCCACCTCCACAACCTAGAATCAAGGGCCCCAGTTTCAGATTTTGGTACCTATGCATGTCTTGCGGACAAGAGTTATGAAGATTCTAGCGTAAGATGCTCCCTCAAGGCTATAATAGGCAGAGGGAGATCAGTGCCCATCCTGGTCTCCTTTAATGGTACCCAAACCAATGCTCCCTCTAAGCTGTGGAGTCTTGTGAGCAAAAATTCTACTTTCTGAGCTACTGGCATTAAAGTTGTGAGCGAGCAATTTGGCTACCGCATAAATTAGTTGGCTCTGGAGCCATCCCTCCTCAGCTAAGACAAAACTGTGTGAGCTGGAGGCTAAAAAACTGTGAGCTAGCTCACGCTAACTCAGCTTAGAGGGAACACTGGCCCCCCAACCAATCGTCTTGTTCTGGGAGAAGGCTTATTATTCCCGAACAGCAGCCCTGAGATGATAACTGGTAGATGTCCATTTTGGAAACACGTCCATCTGTCTATCTATGTCAGGCACTTTTAGGCCACCCTCCTCCAAGGAACTCAAGGCAGCACCCATCCAGTGTTTGAATTCTAGTGAGGTGAGGTTCATAGAACCTGGGCCCTGAAATCCAAAGCCATCCTTTCCCCATATGGAACACCTTGCTTTGCATCGCCTCGACGTCAGCAACGGGGCCCAGCGAAATAGTTAATTTTCATTTCGCCGTCATTTCTTCTTCTCCTTTGTAAAAGTGATTTGACACAGTCTAGCAGGGTGCTGTTATTGAAAAATTGAAGCACCAGGTGTGATTAAATAAGATCACACATTTCATTCCCTCTTTAATTTCGCATCACTCTTTGGCAGCTGTATCCTCGTGCTTCCCTACAGTCAGAGAGCCACGGTGCATTAATAGCAGAGAAACTCATTGTAATTGCATGTTCCCTCGGCTGACTGTCGATCGAACCTGTTTGTGAATACAGGTCATTTGTTGGATGGATCAGGCTTGTAAACACCCACTCAGCCGCCTCCCATTTTGCAGTTTAAGCTGCTTCATTGGCCTCATGAAACTCAAAAGAGTTCTGTGCTGCTCACAGTGCATTCTTAAGCAGTTACGCCCGCCTAAATCCAATTTGAGTCAGTGGGCTTGGAACAGTGTAACTCTCCTTCGGTTTGCCTTGTCGGCCTCTTCTAGAGTTGTTTTGTTTACTTATCTCATTTTATTTAGCTTATTTGTATTCCACTTTTCTCTCTGGAGGGACCCAAAGTAGCCAGCAATACACAGAGAAAACAAGAAACCAAACAGGAAGGGGGGGAAAGAGACTCCCAGTGATCAAGCAGGTCTCCTCTCTACACTGGCTGATCTTCTGCCCAGCTCTGGGCTTGACCCTCAGGCTAAGAACCAGCTGACAAAGACCACTTTGGCTAATGCCCAAGGGCTCGTGCCTCTGGGCATGCCAAGGCATTATAGATACCTGTGTGCAGAGAGGAGAACAAGCTTAGTGAGATGTTAGTCAGTGAGATGTTAGAGACAGTTTGGTGTAGTGGTTAGGGGCGTGGACTCTAATCTGGGAGAACCGGGTTTGATTCCCCACTCCTCCACATGCAGCTGCTGGTGTGACCTTGGGTCAGTCACAAGATCTCTCAGAGCTGTTCTCTCAAGGGCAGTCCTCGAAAGAGCTCTCTCAGCTCCACCTCCCTCACAGGTGGGGGGGGGAAGGGAAAGGAGATCATAAGCCGCTCTGAGATTCCTTCGGGTAGTAAAGGGCAGGGTATAAACCCAATCTCTTCTTCTTCCTCTTTTTATTAACATAAGAGATGCCAATGTTGGATCAGGCCAAAGGCCCATCCAGTCCAACACTCTGTATCACACAGTGGCCAGAAATACCAGGTGCCATCAGGAGGTCCACCAGTGGGGCCAGGACATTAGAAGCCCTCCCACTGTTGACCCCCCCAAGCACCAAGAAGACAGAGCATCACTTGCCCCAGAGTCCCTATCTATACCTTGTGGCTAATAGGCACTGATGGACCTCTGCTCCATATGTTTATCCAATTCCCTCTTGAAGCTGTCCATGCTTGTAGCCGCCACCACCTCCTGTGGCAGTGAATTCCAAGTGTTAATCACTCTTTGGGTGAAGAAGTACTTTTATCCGTTCTAACCCAACCGCTCAGCAATTTCATGGAGTGCCCATGAGTTCTTGTATTGTGAGAAAGGGAGAAAAGTACCTCTTTCTCTACCTGCTCTTTCCCATGCATAATCTTATAAACCTCAATCATGTCACCCTTCAGTCGTCGTTTCTCCAAGCTAAAGAGCCCTAAGCGCCTTAACCTTTCCTCATAGCTGCTGCTTCTATTCAGCTGCTGCTAACTAGCTGGTTATTCCCCAGTTCCTCCCCTCCTGTGGTTGCACAATCCTTGTCAAGGTACGCAGCACAGGGGTGGGGGCTTTAGGTCCGCTTGTACAGATGGACATCCAAGTGACATCCCTGGCATGCGGTGCCTTTGGATGGTTCACCATGTGCAGGCAGCTTTCGCTGAAAACGCGCAGTCCCAGTTTCGTTCTCCTACACTCTGCTTGCATCCACATTGGATTCCTGTATTGTGCCGGGTGAAGGGTGGGCTGCCAACGGAGACTTCGGAAATTTCAGAACGCAGCTGCAAGCCTGTTGACCAATAAGGATATAATCATCTGAGGCTGACTTGTACCGAGCCTGACCCCAATTTCGATCCCTGGCATCTTCAGTTAAGAGCGTTTCAGGCCGCAGGTGCTGGGAAAGACCTTTCTGTGCCCCTGGAGAGCAGCTGCCAGTAAAACAGAGAAGACGGACCACCTGCATCAAGCAGCTTCATACAGTCAAGCAACTAGACTTGCTGCACTGCTCCTTCTTCCCTCTCAGATCTACCCTAGCGAGAGAGGCGGCTTCTCATGGTTCCTTAGATGCACAGCTATCTTATAGTCTGGGAATATTAGGAAACGTACCCTGGTTTTTAGGCAGCCACAAAGAGATTTCTTCTAAGTATCTCCCTGATAGGCAGCTTGGCCATCACAAAAGCGAATGGGAGCAGAGACACACGCTCACACCATCAGCCGGCCCATAGAAGCATCTTCAGAGTTGGTAGCTGGAGTGCATGTCCCATTTTTGGTCAACCCTGAGCTATTTCCTTCTATGTAATTCTCATTCACTGAGAGCCAGTCTGGTGTAGTGGTTAGGAGCTAGGGTTGCCAAGTCCTTACCCTCTGTACACCGGGGGAGTCCAGCGCTGTTCTGGGAGGCCATGTGTGCGCAAAGCGCATGCGCGCCACAATTACATCACCCGGAAGTGACGCAACCACGTCGGGCACACCAGGGGCGGGGCCACAATCATCCGAGGGAAAACCATAGAGTTTTCCCTCGGATGACCACGGCCTCACCCCCTATGCGACTGCGTCACTTCCGGGTGACGTGCTGACGCCGGGCACATCGCGTGCTTTGGGGGTGGGGTTCCCCACGGGGCCCGATCCGCCGGCGGTGGGTAACGGGCCTCTCGGGTGGGGGTTTCCCCAGCCCCCGGGGGGGGGACTTGGCAAGCCTATTAGGAGCGTGGACTCTAATCTGGGAGAACCAGGTTTGATTCCCCACTCTTCCACAGGCAGCTGCTGGTGTGACCTTGAGTCTGTCACAAATTTCGTCAGAGCTGTTCTTTCAAGGGCAGTTCCCAAAAGAGCTCTCTCAGCCCCACCTACCTCACAGGGTGTCTGTTGTGGGGAGGGGAAGGAGATTGTAAGCCGCTCTGAGACTCCTTCGGGTAGTGAAGGGTGGGATATAAACCCAATTTTTTCTTCTTGTTCCTCTTTGCCCCTTTTGATTTGCCCAGGCAAGATCAGAAGGAATATCCAGTATTCCCAGGGACTTGCAGGTCTTGAACTGAGAACCTCTTGAGCAGAGGCCGACGTTGACCCTCAAAATTCATCTATGTGCTTGTTTTATCCCCTAGCTTTCTTCCTCAGTGGAGCAGCTTGTGGCATTCTCCTCGCCTCCATTTTACCCTCATGACAACCCTGTGAGGTAGGCTAGTCTGAGAGTGTGACTGACGCAGGGTCACCTGCAGGCGTCCGTGGCAGAGTGGGGATCTGAACCTGGGTCTCCCAGATCCCAGTCTACCGCTCTGACCACGGCACCGCATTGATCTCGGAATACTGGATTTGTCGCTCCTCTAGGGAAAAAAGAGGCCCAGGCACATGCTAGTAACTGAGAGTTCCATGCAGAGTGGGGGTTCAAAACTGGGTCTCCCAGACCACAGTCCAGCACTCAATTCAATTCAAATACCTTTTATTGGCATACAATATTAGAAGCATTTACCAATAATACAATCCAAAAGACATTATAAAATAGATAGTCGTGGCTATGTCAGGCCTAACTCAAGTTGTCACAAGCTAGATTTGACCATACAAAAAATGCCTGAATCATAAAATAAATTGGCCTTCTAAACTTTTAAACTTAAGTTTTTAGACTTATAAATTAAGAATCATTAATATGATCAGGGTCACTCTTCCGTTTTATAAAACCATGGAGAAACTTAGCGGTCAGTTCAATGATCTCCGGATCTCGTGAAACAAGGAGAAATTGTACCTTGATTCTATCCGATTGGCCTGCTAGCAACCTAAGGGGGGCTTCTATAAATTCCACTCGAACTTCATTTAACAATTTACAGTGTAAGAGTACGTGCTCAACAGTTTCTATTTCTCTTCTATTACATCCACAGAACCTGACTGAATAAGGAATTTGCTTATATCTCCCCTCAAGAATAGCAGAGGGGAGAACATTAAGACGGGCCAACAGATAAGCTCTACACATTTGCGGTGAAGTCAGGCAGAAAAAGTAATATGGTAGAGCACCAGAAAGGGGATAGGCCCACCTTACCAGTCCAGCACTCTAACCACTAGCAAGTTTCCTAGGCTACTCAGAACTGGGAGACCTTCAGGGTTTGGAAGAAGGCAGCTGTGTGGATGTCACAGAATTACAAAGTTGGAATGCACCTACAGACCGTCCAGTCCAACCCCCTGTACCATGCAGGATGACCTAAAGCATCCCTGACAAATAATTTTAACAGGCATTTACTCATATACTTTGTTTATAGTCTGCCTTCTTTGCTGAGACTCAAGGCATATTGCAGAATATTTTTTTAAAAAAACAATTAGATCACCAGTTCATGTGATCAGCAGGCAGTGCTAAGCCTGTGGATCGGGCTGTACTGCTATGAACACCAGGAACCAAGCTTTTACTGAGCCAACAGAGTAGCATTTTCTGCCTGTTGCATTCTTGGATCCATCTGCGGCCCCCAGGTCTGCTTCATGTCCCTAGTTCTAGCAGTGACCTTGGTTGGAAAACTCCCATCTTAGGTATGGCTTCACTCAGTCTTATCCTCTCAGGTACTATTTACAGCCACACCAGTGGTTCTCAGAGTGTGGATAGGGTCTCTTCAGTGGGGGGGGCATGGAACCCCTAGGATGGGGTGCAAAATTTGAGGGAGGGATAGGGTTCTAAAGGAGGAGGAGCCTTTCTCCTGCCATTGGCCAAGGCACAGGTAGGTTGAGTGCTTCCTAGCCATAGGTCCCTATAGAGCTGTGTTGCATTTGTGGAAAATGTTTCCTCCACTGGCTTTATTACTCCAGCCTGACTGAGGAAAGGCTGCTGCTCTGTTTTAATGACCCCCTTATTCATATGATTTTAGGAGCAGTTAGACAAGTCCTCTCCTATTCGGATTCTAAGGATGAAGCCTTAGTGACCCAGCTCATAGGTCTTTACGTGAGCCATTAGCAAACTGGACACCCACCAGTCAGTGCAAGAATGCTTGTATCTATGGAACAGGTAGCTGTTGTGCGGATGAGAGAAGGGGATTCTGAAGCAAAGTTGATTAATGTGTGACAGCTAGCTTTAAAATGTCTGCGTTGTACCCTTCTTCCAAGAACTTCTGGGGATGATTCCATTTTATGCCCTCAATAATCTTGTGCAGTAAGATAGGCAGAAAAATCTGGTGTTCAACGCTTTCCAGGTATTTGAGTGTGCAGGTATTTGAACCCTGGCAATCCTTAAGGGGGGAGAGATATTTAAAAGTATCTCATGTGAAGATGACAGAACACATGGCCACAGGAAACCGCCCTTGATCCATCAAGGCCCATATTGTCCACACTGACAGACAGGTCCCAGCTAGAAGAGGAGGAGGAGGAGGAGGAGGAGGAAGAGACTGGATTTATACCCCACCCTTCACTACCCGAAGGAGTCTCAGAGTGGCATTACAATCTCCTTTCCCTTCCCCTCCCCACGACACACACCCTGTGAGGTAGGTGGGGCAGAGAGAGCTCTTTCGAGGACTGCTGGCGAGAGAACAGCTCTGAGAGAACTTGTGACTGACCCAAGGTCAGCAGCAGCACATGGAGGAGTGGGGAATCAAACCCGGTTCTCCCAGATTAGAGTCCGCACTCCTAACCACTACACCAAACTGGTTCTCCTCCTGCCTGACTCTTTTAATGGAATATTCTGAGGATTGGACCCTGCGCCCTTCTAAGATGTGATACAGATACTCTAACACTGAACTTTGCCCCCAATTAGATTCTTAGGCCACGAAAAGAGGTGCTCAAGTGCAATTCTAGCAGCTCACTCAGAAGGGCTGTTTACTCGAACTTCCCTGTTGCTACCTGCTGTTAAAGCAAAGTATTTCTCCAGGTGGAGAAGCTTGATCCAAAGGTGAGATTCCAGAGAAAGTAAGCCCAGCAAGAGGCGTGCATTATTAAATTAACAGAATAGTTTTCCTCGGGGGTGTGGGGCTGAATAAAACCATTTGACCTTTCTTTCCCTGCATGAAGCAAATTAAGCTCCACAGTTCCATCATAACGGAGTCCCGTAGCAAATGTGTAATTTGGCTTGCATGTACGGAACATTTTTCTTAACTGTTTAAGGCTGGATCCTGCACAGAAGGAACGATGGGAGTTTTTGACAGCTCCTCCCAACCTCGCGCATTTCTCTCTGGGTTGGTGCTGTGTAAACAGGCGGCTGTTTCTATGCAGAGGTTTTTATCTCCCAGGATTTTGTTTTAATGTAATGGTCTCATTTTTGATTGATTGAATGACACGATCAAAATAACTGTAATGAAATTGCTGTCGAAACTCATATTCCCAAGGCTCAGAATATACGCTTTGGTGAGTCGCGACGCTTACCTTCAATAAAGCCTTTATCTGACTCTGGATATGCATTCTGAGCAAATGAAGAGCGCATATTCTCTGCCCTCCCATCTCTTTCTAAATTCCCCCCAACTGGCTGATTTTTGGCCAGCTAGTGGCCAAGTGGGCTGTGGCTCTCAGCTTCCCCTTCCTTCTCCCCCCCCGCCCCTCCTGTTTTATCAGCAGCCAAGGCACCCAGATGCATTGTGGGAAATGCAGTCCCCCAGACACCTGAAGGCTATTGATTGATTGATTTCAACAGCATGTGGAAGACAATCTGGAAACCAAGTGAAGGTGGGGGAGACTGCCTGTGTGACTGACCACTACCATTCTGCTACCGTCCTCCTTGGCCAGCTCTGCAGGGAGGGCAACAGCATTGGCAAGGTACAGAATTCGGGGGAGGTGGTTGAGGAGGTGGTGGTGGGGCAATTAGAGGCTTGTGAGTCTTGGGTTTGCCAGCACCCCTTTTGGGGGGAAAGTTGGTGCTGCAGGTTGGTTTGGGCACCCACTCTTTGCTTCCATCCTTGCACTTCTCAGAGCCTGCAAAGTCTCATAATGGAGAAGGGAGGGGATTGCCTTCACCTTATCCCCCCCCCTCCAAAGGGTTCCCTCCAGTGCTCCCTCTAAGCTGTGGAGTCTTGTAAGCAAAAATTCTACTCTGTGAGCGACTGGCATTAAAGCTGTGAGCAAGTGATTTGGCTACTGCATACATTAGTCTGCTCTGGAGCCATCCTTCCTGAGGGAAAACAAAAATGTGTGAGCCAGAGGCTAAAACACTGTGAGCTAGTCCACACTAACTCAGCTTAGAGGGGACACTGGTTCCTTCTCTAGGGTTGCCAGCTCTGAGTTGGGAAATTCCTATAGATTTTCAGACTGGAGCCTGGGGACTGTGGGGTATGGGGAGGGGAGGATATAATGCCAAAGAGACCCCATTTCCAAAGCAGCCGTTTGTAATTCCAGGAGATCTCCAGCCACCACCTGGAGATTGTCAGATAGAGAAGTCCCATCATGCTCTATTTCAGCTGCCTTCCTCCTTCAGTGGGGGGAAGTCATCCAGGAACTGGTTAGGTCACGCCTCTCCTCGCTCGATAGGCTATGCAAATGTCTTGTCCCTTTCTGAAATCTTAGCAGTAAGCTTTGCAGGTCTCACAGGAGGTCCCTGCCTCTCATGAGGAATGAGTCTTGTGAAAGGTCAGAGGTCAGCCAAGGCTATACTTCAGGCTGGTGCCAATCTTCGCCAGCCCTGCATGTCCCAGGCTGTTTGCGGCCACATTGCTGGACCGCGACTTGGCCTGATAGAGGCTGGGCAGGTGGCACCACCTCTGGCTGGCGTGTGGGGCTTCGGTGGCCCTCACATACTTCTCCCAGTGGGCTCGTGGATTGTTTGTTCCAGGCCTGGCTTGTGGGTTGTTGAGAGACCTCCAGCTCCATGTGAGGCTCGCGTTGGTGAGATGTGGATTAAAATGCCATCAGCCACCAGGATCGAGTCTCAATGGCTAACACAAAAAAAGAGACGGCTACTCTTCCAGTCATATAGACAGCATCCCCAGCAAGAAGCAAGGTAACCAGATCTTCTGGCAAATGACAAGGTAAAATAGCCAGGGGTGGTAATTTTTAGTTAAAAATTAGAGTACATGGTCTGTAGGCTCTAATGCCTTGACCCACAACAGGGA